>NW_027490736.1:0-62352 GCF_050948175.1 Xylocopa sonorina | reverse complement strand
TATGTAGACATCTGCAAACGCTATTTCCTTGCAAGGATGTGTCGCATTTACATTCATTTGAAATGTAGACGAGGAATATATAACACTTCGCAAATCATATTATATCTTACCATGAAACAAAGAAATGAGATGCGATATCGCTTTTTAAGAAGCATTAGAAATCTATTGCTACGATACGTAGACATCTGCAAACGCTATTTCCTTGCTAGGAAGTGTCGCATTTACATTCATTTGAAGTGTAGACGAGGAATACATAACACTTCGTAAATCATATTATATCTTACCATGAAGCATAGAAATGAGATGCGATATCGCGTTTTAAGAATCATAAGAACTCTATTGCTACGATACGTAGATATCTGCAAACGCTATTTCCTTGCAAGGAAGTGTCGCATTTACATTCATTTGAAGTGTAGACGAGGAATACATAGCACTTCGCAAATCATATTATATCTTACCATGAAACATAGAAATGAGATGCGATATCGCGTTTTAAAAAGCATTAGAAATCTATTGCTACGATACGTAGACATCTTCAAACGCTATTTCCTTGCTAGGAAGTGTTGCATTTACATTCATTTGAAGTGTAGACGAAAAATACATAACACTTCGCAAATCATATTATATCTTACCATGAAACATAGAAATGAGATGCGATATCGCGTTTTAAGAATCATAAGAAATTTATAGCTACGATACGCAGAAATCTGCAGACGCTATTTCCTAGCAAGGAAGTGTCGCATTTACATTCATTTGAAGTGTAGACGAGGAATACATAACACTTCGCAAATCATATTATATCTTACCATGAAGCATAGAAATGAGGTGCGATATCGCGTTTTAAGAAGCATTAGAACTCTATCGCTACGATGCCTAGATATCTGCAGACGCTATTTCTTTGCAAGGAAGTGTCGCATTTACATTCATATGAAGTGTAGACGAGGAATACATAACACTTCGCAAATCATATTATATCTTACCATGAAACATAGAAATGAGATGCGACATCGCGTTTTAAGAAGCATTAGAACCCTATTGCTACGATAGGTAGACATCTGCAAACGCTATTTCCTAGCAAGGAAATGTCGCATTTACATTCATTTGAAGTGTAGACGAGGAATATATAATACTTCGCAAATCATATTATATCTTACCATGAAACATAGAAATGAGATGCGATATCGCGTTTTAAGAAGCATTAGAAATCTATTGCTACGATACGTAGACATCTGCAAACGCTATTTCCTAGCGAGGAAGTGTCGCATTCACATTCATTTGAAGTGTAGACGAGGAATACATAACACTTCGCAAATCATATTATATCTTACCATGAAACATAGAAGTGAGATGCGATATCGCGTTTTGAGAATCATAAGAACTCTATTGCTACGATATGTAGACATCTGCAAACGCTATTTCCTTGCAAGGATGTGTCGCATTTACATTCATTTGAAGTGTAGACGAGGAATATATAACACTTCGCAAATCATATTATATCTTACCATGAAACAAAGAAATGAGATGCGATATCGCTTTTTAAGAAGCATTAGAAATCTATTGGTACGATACGTAGACATCTGCAAACGCTATTACCCTGCTAGGAAGTGTCGCATTTACATTCATTTGAAGTGTAGACGAGGAATACATAACACTTCGCAAATCATATTATATCTTACCATGAAGCATAGAAATGAGATGCGATATCGCGTTTTAAGAATCAGAAGAACTCTATTGCTACGATACGTAGATATCTGCAAACGCTATTTCCTTGCAAGGAAGTGTCGCATTTACATTCATTTGAAGTGTAGACGAGGAATACATAGCACTTCGCAAATCATATTATATCTTACCATGAAACATAGAAATGAGATGCGATATCGCGTTTTAAAAAGCATTAGAAATCTATTGCTACGATACGTAGACATCTTCAAACGCTATTTCCTTGCTAGGAAGTGTTGCATTTACATTCATTTGAAGTGTAGACGAAAAATACATAACACTTCGCAAATCATATTATATCTTACCATGAAACATAGAAATGAGATGCGATATCGCGTTTTAAGAATCATAAGAAATCTATAGCTACGATACGCAGAAATCTGCAGACGCTATTTCCTAGCAAGGAAGTGTCGCATTTACATTCATTTGAAGTGTAGACGAGGAATACATAACACTTCGCAAATCATATTATATCTTACCATGAAGCATAGAAATGAGGTGCGATATCGCGTTTTAAGAAGCATTAGAACACTATCGCTACGATGCCTAGATATCTGCAGACGCTATTTCTTTGCAAGGAAGTGTCGCATTTACATTCATATGAAGTGTAGACGAGGAATACATAACACTTCGCAAATCATATTATATCTTACCATGAAACATAGAAATGAGATGCGACATCGCGTTTTAAGAAGCATTAGAACCCTATTGCTACGATAGGTAGACATCTGCAAACGCTATTTCCTAGCAAGGAAATGTCGCATTTACATTCATTTGAAGTGTAGACGAGGAATATATAACACTTCGCAAATCATATTATATATTACCATGAAACATAGAAATGAGATGCGATATCGCGTTTTAAGAAGCATTAGAAATCTATTGCTACGATACGTAGACATCTGCAAACGCTATTTCCTAGCGAGGAAGTGTCGCATTCACATTCATTTGAAGTGTAGACGAGGAACACATAACACTTCGCAAATCATATTATATCTTACCATGAAACATAGAAATGAGATGCTATATCGCGTTCTAAGAATCATAAGAACTCTATTGCTACGATACGTAGACATCTGCAAACGCTATTTCCTTGCAAGGAAGTGTCGCATTTACATTCATTTGAAGTGTAGACGAGGAATACATAGCACTTCGCAAATCATATTATATCTTACCATGAAACATAGAAATGAGATGCGATATCGCGTTTTAAAAAGCATTAGAAATCTATTGCTACGATACGTAGACATCTTCAAACGCTATTTCCTTGCTAGGAAGTGTTGCATTTACATTCATTTGAAGTGTAGACGAAAAATACATAACACTTCGCAAATCATATTATATCTTACCATGAAACATAGAAATGAGATGCGATATCGCGTTTTAAGAATCATAAGAAATCTATAGCTACGATACGCAGAAATCTGCAGACGCTATTTCCTAGCAAGGAAGTGTCGCATTTACATTCATTTGAAGTGTAGACGAGGAATACATAACACTTCGCAAATCATATTATATCTTACCATGAAGCATAGAAATGAGGTGCGATATCGCGTTTTAAGAAGCATTAGAACTCTATCGCTACGATGCCTAGATATCTGCAGACGCTATTTCTTTGCAAGGAAGTGTCGCATTTACATTCATATGAAGTGTAGACGAGGAATACATAACACTTCGCAAATCATATTATATCTTACCATGAAACATAGAAATGAGATGCGACATCGCGTTTTAAGAAGCATTAGAACCCTATTGCTACGATAGGTAGACATCTGCAAACGCTATTTCCTAGCAAGGAAATGTCGCATTTACATTCATTTGAAGTGTAGACGAGGAATATATAACACTTCGCAAATCATATTATATATTACCATGAAACATAGAAATGAGATGCGATATCGCGTTTTAAGAAGCATTAGAAATCTATTGCTACGATACGTAGACATCTGCAAACGCTATTTCCTAGCGAGGAAGTGTCGCATTCACATTCATTTGAAGTGTAGACGAGGAATACATAACACTTCGCAAATCATATTATATCTTACCATGAAACATAGAAATGAGATGCTATATCGCGTTCTAAGAATCATAAGAACTCTATTGCTACGATACGTAGACATCTGCAAACGCTATTTCCTTGCAAGGATGTGTCGCATTTACATTCATTTGAAGTGTAGACGAGGAATATATAACACTTCGCAAATCATATTATATCTTACCATGAAACAAAGAAATGAGATGCGATATCGCTTTTTAAGAAGCATTAGAAATCTATTGGTACGATACGTAGACATCTGCAAACGCTATTACCTTGCTAGGAAGTGTCGCATTTACATTCATTTGAAGTGTAGACGAGGAATACATAACACTTCGCAAATCATATTATATCTTACCATGAAGCATAGAAATGAGATGCGATATCGCGTTTTAAGAATCATAAGAACTCTATTGCTACGATACGTAGACATCTGCAAACGCTATTTCTTTGCAAGGAAGTGTCGCATTTACATTCATTTGAAGTGTAGACGTGGAATACACACACTTCGCAAAGCATATTATATATTACCATGAAACATAGAAGTGAGATGCGATATCGCGTTTTGAGAATCATAAGAACTCTATTGCTACGATATGTAGACATCTGCAAACGCTATTTCCTTGCAAGGATGTGTCGCATTTACATTCATTTGAAGTGTAGACGAGGAATATATAACACTTCGCAAATCATATTATATCTTACCATGAAACAAAGAAATGAGATGCGATATCGCTTTTTAAGAAGCATTAGAAATCTATTGCTACGATACGTAGACATCTGCAAACGCTATTTCCTTGCTAGGAAGTGTCGCATTTACATTCATTTGAAGTGTAGACGAGGAATACATAACACTTCGCAAATCATATTATATCTTACCATGAAGCATAGAAATGAGATGCGATATCGCGTTTTAAGAATCATAAGAACTCTATTGCTACGATACGTAGATATCTGCAAACGCTATTTCCTTGCAAGGAAGTGTCGCATTTACATTCATTTGAAGTGTAGACGAGGAATACATAGCACTTCGCAAATCATATTATATCTTACCATGAAACATAGAAATGAGATGCGATATCGCGTTTTAAAAAGCATTAGAAATCTATTGCTACGATACGTAGACATCTTCAAACGCTATTTCCTTGCTAGGAAGTGTTGCATTTACATTCATTTGAAGTGTAGACGAAAAATACATAACACTTCGCAAATCATATTATATCTTACCATGAAACATAGAAATGAGATGCGATATCGCGTTTTAAGAATCATAAGAAATCTATAGCTACGATACGCAGAAATCTGCAGACGCTATTTCCTAGCAAGGAAGTGTCGCATTTACATTCATTTGAAGTGTAGACGAGGAATACATAACACTTCGCAAATCATATTATATCTTACCATGAAGCATAGAAATGAGGTGCGATATCGCGTTTTAAGAAGCATTAGAACTCTATCGCTACGATGCCTAGATATCTGCAGACGCTATTTCTTTGCAAGGAAGTGTCGCATTTACATTCATATGAAGTGTAGACGAGGAATACATAACACTTCGCAAATCATATTATATCTTACCATGAAACATAGAAATGAGATGCGACATCGCGTTTTAAGAAGCATTAGAACCCTATTGCTACGATAGGTAGACATCTGCAAACGCTATTTCCTAGCAAGGAAATGTCGCATTTACATTCATTTGAAGTGTAGACGAGGAATATATAATACTTCGCAAATCATATTATATCTTACCATGAAACATAGAAATGAGATGCGATATCGCGTTTTAAGAAGCATTAGAAATCTATTGCTACGATACGTAGACATCTGCAAACGCTATTTCCTAGCGAGGAAGTGTCGCATTCACATTCATTTGAAGTGTAGACGAGGAATACATAACACTTCGCAAATCATATTATATCTTACCATGAAACATAGAAGTGAGATGCGATATCGCGTTTTGAGAATCATAAGAACTCTATTGCTACGATATGCAGACATCTGCAAACGCTATTTCCTTGCAAGGATGTGTCGCATTTACATTCATTTGAAGTGTAGACGAGGAATATATAACACTTCGCAAATCATATTATATCTTACCATGAAACAAAGAAATGAGATGCGATATCGCTTTTTAAGAAGCATTAGAAATCTATTGGTACGATACGTAGACATCTGCAAACGCTATTACCCTGCTAGGAAGTGTCGCATTTACATTCATTTGAAGTGTAGACGAGGAATACATAACACTTCGCAAATCATATTATATCTTACCATGAAGCATAGAAATGAGATGCGATATCGCGTTTTAAGAATCATAAGAACTCTATTGCTACGATACGTAGATATCTGCAAACGCTATTTCCTTGCAAGGAAGTGTCGCATTTACATTCATTTGAAGTGTAGACGAGGAATACATAGCACTTCGCAAATCATATTATATCTTACCATGAAACATAGAAATGAGATGCGATATCGCGTTTTAAAAAGCATTAGAAATCTATTGCTACGATACGTAGACATCTTCAAACGCTATTTCCTTGCTAGGAAGTGTTGCATTTACATTCATTTGAAGTGTAGACGAAAAATACATAACACTTCGCAAATCATATTATATCTTACCATGAAACATAGAAATGAGATGCGATATCGCGTTTTAAGAATCATAAGAAATCTATAGCTACGATACGCAGAAATCTGCAGACGCTATTTCCTAGCAAGGAAGTGTCGCATTTACATTCATTTGAAGTGTAGACGAGGAATACATAACACTTCGCAAATCATATTATATCTTACCATGAAGCATAGAAATGAGGTGCGATATCGCGTTTTAAGAAGCATTAGAACTCTATCGCTACGATGCCTAGATATCTGCAGACGCTATTTCTTTGCAAGGAAGTGTCGCATTTACATTCATATGAAGTGTAGACGAGGAATACATAACACTTCGCAAATCATATTATATCTTACCATGAAACATAGAAATGAGATGCGACATCGCGTTTTAAGAAGCATTAGAACCCTATTGCTACGATAGGTAGACATCTGCAAACGCTATTTCCTAGCAAGGAAATGTCGCATTTACATTCATTTGAAGTGTAGACGAGGAATATATAACACTTCGCAAATCATATTATATATTACCATGAAACATAGAAATGAGATGCGATATCGCGTTTTAAGAAGCATTAGAAATCTATTGCTACGATACGTAGACATCTGCAAACGCTATTTCCTAGCGAGGAAGTGTCGCATTCACATTCATTTGAAGTGTAGACGAGGAATACATAACACTTCGCAAATCATATTATATCTTACCATGAAACATAGAAATGAGATGCTATATCGCGTTCTAAGAATCATAAGAACTCTATTGCTACGATACGTAGACATCTGCAAACGCTATTTCCTTGCAAGGAAGTGTCGCATTTACATTCATTTGAAGTGTAGACGAGGAATACATAGCACTTCGCAAATCATATTATATCTTACCATGAAACATAGAAATGAGATGCGATATCGCGTTTTAAAAAGCATTAGAAATCTATTGCTACGATACGTAGACATCTTCAAACGCTATTTCCTTGCTAGGAAGTGTTGCATTTACATTCATTTGAAGTGTAGACGAAAAATACATAACACTTCGCAAATCATATTATATCTTACCATGAAACATAGAAATGAGATGCGATATCGCGTTTTAAGAATCATAAGAAATCTATAGCTACGATACGCAGAAATCTGCAGACGCTATTTCCTAGCAAGGAAGTGTCGCATTTACATTCATTTGAAGTGTAGACGAGGAATACATAACACTTCGCAAATCATATTATATCTTACCATGAAGCATAGAAATGAGGTGCGATATCGCGTTTTAAGAAGCATTAGAACTATATCGCTACGATGCCTAGATATCTGCAGACGCTATTTCTTTGCAAGGAAGTGTCGCATTTACATTCATATGAAGTGTAGACGAGGAATACATAACACTTCGCAAATCATATTATATCTTACCATGAAACATAGAAATGAGATGCGACATCGCGTTTTAAGAAGCATTAGAACCCTATTGCTACGATAGGTAGACATCTGCAAACGCTATTTCCTAGCAAGGAAATGTCGCATTTACATTCATTTGAAGTGTAGACGAGGAATATATAACACTTCGCAAATCATATTATATATTACCATGAAACATAGAAATGAGATGCGATATCGCGTTTTAAGAAGCATTAGAAATCTATTGCTACGATACGTAGACATCTGCAAACGCTATTTCCTAGCGAGGAAGTGTCGCATTCACATTCATTTGAAGTGTAGACGAGGAATACATAACACTTCGCAAATCATATTATATCTTACCATGAAACATAGAAATGAGATGCTATATCGCGTTCTAAGAATCATAAGAACTCTATTGCTACGATACGTAGACATCTGCAAACGCTATTTCCTTGCAAGGATGTGTCGCATTTACATTCATTTGAAGTGTAGACGAGGAATATATAACACTTCGCAAATCATATTATATCTTACCATGAAACAAAGAAATGAGATGCGATATCGCTTTTTAAGAAGCATTAGAAATCTATTGGTACGATACGTAGACATCTGCAAACGCTATTACCTTGCTAGGAAGTGTCGCATTTACATTCATTTGAAGTGTAGACGAGGAATACATAACACTTCGCAAATCATATTATATCTTACCATGAAGCATAGAAATGAGATGCGATATCGCGTTTTAAGAATCATAAGAACTCTATTGCTACGATACGTAGATATCTGCAAACGCTATTTCCTTGCAAGGAAGTGTCGCATTTACATTCATTTGAAGTGTAGACGAGGAATACATAGCACTTCGCAAATCATATTATATCTTACCATGAAACATAGAAATGAGATGCGATATCGCGTTTTAAAAAGCATTAGAAATCTATTGCTACGATACGTAGACATCTTCAAACGCTATTTCCTTGCTAGGAAGTGTTGCATTTACATTCATTTGAAGTGTAGACGAAAAATACATAACACTTCGCAAATCATATTATATCTTACCATGAAACATAGAAATGAGATGCGATATCGCGTTTTAAGAATCATAAGAAATCTATAGCTACGATACGCAGAAATCTGCAGACGCTATTTCCTAGCAAGGAAGTGTCGCATTTACATTCATTTGAAGTGTAGACGAGGAATACATAACACTTCGCGAATCATATTATATCTTACCATGAAGCATAGAAATGAGGTGCGATATCGCGTTTTAAGAAGCATTAGAACTCTATCGCTACGATGCCTAGATATCTGCAGACGCTATTTCTTTGCAAGGAAGTGTCTCATTTACATTCATATGAAGTGTAGACGAGGAATACATAACACTTCGCAAATCATATTATATCTTACCATGAAACATAGAAATGAGATGCGACATCGCGTTTTAAGAAGCATTAGAACCCTACTGCTACGATAGGTAGACATCTGCAAACGCTATTTCCTAGCAAGGAAATGTCGCATTTACATTCATTTGAAGTGTAGACGAGGAATATATAACACTTCGCAAATCATATTATATATTACCATGAAACATAGAAATGAGATGCGATATCGCGTTTTAAGAAGCATTAGAAATCTATTGCTACGATACGTAGACATCTGCAAACGCTATTTCCTAGCGAGGAAGTGTCGCATTCACATTCATTTGAAGTGTAGACGAGGAATACATAACACTTCGCAAATCATATTATAACTTACCATGAAACATAGAAATGAGATGCTATATCGCGTTCTAAGAATCATAAGAACTCTATTGCTACGATACGTAGACATCTGCAAACGCTATTTCTTTGCAAGGAAGTGTCGCATTTACATTCATTTGAAGTGTAGACGTGGAATACACACACTTCGCAAATCATATTATATATTACCATGAAACATAGAAGTGAGATGCGATATCGCGTTTTGAGAATCATAAGAACTCTATTGCTACGATATGTAGACATCTGCAAACGCTATTTCCTTGCAAGGATGTGTCGCATTTACATTCATTTGAAGTGTAGACGAGGAATACATAACACTTCGCAAATCATATTATATCTTACCATGAAACATGGAAATGAGATGCGATATCGCGTTTTAAGAAGCATTAGAACACTATTGCTAAGATACGTAGATATCTGCAAACGATATTTCCTTGCTAGGAAGTGTCACATTTACATTCATTTGAAGTGTAGACGAAGAATACATAACACTTCGCAAATCATATTATATCTTACCTTGAAACATAGATATGAGATGCGATATCGCGTTTTAATAAGCATTAGAACTCTACTGCTACGACAGGTAGACATCTGCAAACGCTATTTCCTTCCAAGGAAGTGTCGCATTTACTTTCATCTGAATCGTAGACGAGGAATACATAACACTTCGCAAATCATATTATATCTTACCATAAAACATAGAAATGAGATGCGATATGGCGTTTTAAGAATCATAAGAACACCATTGCTACGATACGTAGACATCTGCAAACGCTATTTCCTAGCGAGGAAGTGTCGCATTCACATTCATTTGAATTGTAGAACAGGAATACATGACACTTCGCAAATCATATTATATCTTACCATGAAACATAGAAATGAGATGCGATATCGCGCTTTAAGTAGCATTAGAAATCTATTGCTACGATACGTAGACATCTGCAAACGCTATTTCCTAGCGAGGAAGTGTCGCATTCACATTCATTTGAAGTGTAGGAGAGGAATACATCACACTTCGCATATCATATTATATCTTACCATGAAACATAGAAATGAGATGCGATATCGCGTTTTAAGAAGCATTAGAACTCTATCGCTACGATACCTAGACATCTGCAGACGCTACTTCCTTTCAAGGAAGGGTCGCATTTACATTCATTTGAAGTGTAGACGAGGAGTACATAACACTTCGCAAATCATATTATATCTTACCATGAAACATAGAAATGAGATGCGATTTCGCGTTTTAAGAATCATAAGAACTCTATTGCTACGATACTTAGACATCTGCAAACGCTCTTTCCTTGCAAGGAAGTTTCGCATTTACATTCATTTGAAGTGTAGACGAGGAATACATAACACTTCGCAAATCATATTATATCTTACCATGAAACATAGAAGTGAGATGCGATATCGCGTTTTGAGAATCATAAGAGCTCTATTGCTAAGATACGTAGAGATCTGCAAACGCTATTTCCTTGCAAGGATGTGTCGCATTTACATTCATTTGAAGTGTAGACGAAGAATACATAACACTTCGCAAATCATATTATATCTAACCATGAAACATAGAAATGAGATGTGATATCGCGTTTTAATAAGCATTAGAACTCTACTGCTACGATAGGTAGACATCTGCAAACGCTATTTCCTTGCAAGGAAGTGTCGCATTTACATTCATATGAAGTGTAGACGAGGAATACATAACACTTCGCAAATCATATTATATCTTACCATGAAACATGGAAATGAGATGCGATATCGCGTTTTAAGTAGCATTAGAGCACTATTGCTACGATACGTAGACATCTGCAAACGCTATTTCCTTGCTAGGAAGTGTCGCATTTACATTCATTTGAAGTGTAGACGAAGAATACATAACACTTCGCAAATCATATTATATCTTACCATGAAACATAGAAATGAGATGCGATGTCGCGTTTTAAGAATCATAAGAACTCTATAGCTACGATACGCAGAAATCTGCAAACGCTATTTCCTAGCAAGGAAGGGTCGCATTTACATTCATTTGAAGTGTAGGCGAGGAATACATAACACTCCTCAAATTATATAATATCTTTCCATGAAACATAGAAATGAGATGCGATATCGCGTTTTAAGAAGCATTAGAACTCTACTGCTACGATACCTAGACATCTGCAGACGCTATTTCCTAGCAAGGAAGTGTCGCATTTACATTCATTTCAAGTGTAGACGAGGAATACATAACACTTCGCAAATCATATTATATCTTACCATGAAACATAGAAATGAGTTGCGATATCGCGTTATAAGAAGCATTAGAACACTATTGCTACGACACCTAGACATCTGCAGACGCTATTTCCTAGCAAGGAAGTGTCGCATTTACATTCATTTGAAGTGTTGAAGAGGTATACATGACACATCGAAAATCATATTATATCTTACAATGAAACATAGAAATGAGATGCCATATCGCGTTTTAAGAATCATAAGAACTCTATTGCTACGATACTTAGACATCTGCAAACGCTCTTTCCTTGCAAGGAAGTGTCGCATTTACAATCATTTGAATCGTATACGAGGAATGCATAACACTTCCCAATGAGTATTATATCTTATCATGAAACATAGATATGAGATGCAATATCTCGTTTTAAGAAGCATTTGAAATCTATTGCTACGATACCTAGACATCTGCAGACGCTACTTCCTTCCAAGGAAGTGTCGCATTTACATTCATTTGAAGTGTAGACGAGGAGTACATAACACTTCGCAAATCATATTATATCTTACCATGAAACATAGAAATGAGATGCGATTTCGCGTTTTAAGAATCATAAGAACTCTATTGCTACGATACTTAGACATCTGCAAACGCTCTTTCCTTGCAAGGAAGTGTCGCATTTACAATCATTTGAATCGTATACGAGGAATGCATAACACTTCCCAATGAGTATTATATCTTATCATGAAACATAGATATGAGATGCAATATCTCGTTTTAAGAAGCATTTGAACTCTATTGCTACGATACCTAGACATCTGCAAACGCTATTTCCCAGCTAGGAAGTGTCGCATTTACATTCATTTGAAGTGTAGACGAGGAATACATGACAATTCGCAAATCATATTATACCTTACCATGAAACATAGAAATGAGATGCGATATCGCGTTTTAAGAATCATAAGAACTCTATTGCTACGATACTTAGACATCTGCAAACGCTCTTTCCTTGCAAGGAAGTTTCGCATTTACATTCATTTGAAGTGTAGACGAGGAATACATAGCACTTCGCAAATCATATTATATCTTACCATGAAACATAGAAATGAGATGCGATATCGCGTTTTAAAAAGCATTAGAAATCTATTGCTACGATACGTAGACATCTTCAAACGCTATTTCCTTGCTAGGAAGTGTTGCATTTACATTCATATGAAGTGTAGACGAGGAATACATAACACTTCGCAAATCATATTATATCTTACCATGAAACATAGAAATTTGATGCGACATCGCGTTTTAAGAAGCATTAGAACCCTATTGCTACGATAGGTAGACATCTGCAAACGCTATTTCCTAGCAAGGAAATATCGCATTTACATTCATTTGAAGTGTAGACGAGGAATACATAACACTTCGCAAATCATATTATATCTTACCAAGAAACATAGAAATGAGGTGCGATATCGCGTTTTAAGAAGCAATAGAACTCTATCGCTACTATACCTAGACATCTGCAGACGCTATTTCCTAGCAAGGAAGTGTCGCATTTACATTCATTTGAAGTGTAGACGAGGAATACACAACACTTCGCAAACCATATTATATCTTACCATGAAACATAGAAATGAGATACGATATCGCGTTGTAAGAATCATAAGAACAATATTGCTACGATACGTAGACATCTGCGAACGCTATTTCCTACCAAGGAAGTGTCGCATTTACATTCATATGAAGTGTAGACGAGGAATACATAACACTCCGCAAATCATATTTTATCTTACCATGAAACATAGAAATGAGGTGCGATATCGCGTTTTAAGAAGCATTAGAACCCTATTGCTACGATAGGTAGACATTTGCAAACGCTATTTCCTTGCTAGGAAGTGTCGCATTTACATTCATTTGGAGTGTAGGCGAGGAATACATAACACTTCGCAAATCATATTATATCCTACCATAAACCATAGAAATGAGATGCGATATCGCGTTCTAAGAAGCATTAGATATCCATTGCTACGATACGTAGACATCTGCAAACACTATTTCTTTGCAAGGAAGTGTCGCATTTACATTCATTTGAAGTGTAGACGAGGAATACATAACACTTCGCAAATCATATTATATCTTACCATGAAACATAGGAATGAGATGCGATATCGCGTTTTAAGAAGCATTAGAAGTCTATTGCTACGATACGTGGACATCTGCAAACGCTATTTCCTTGCAAGGAAGTGTCGCATTTACATTCATGTGAAGTGTAGTCGAGGAATACATAAGACTTCGCAAATCATATTATATCTTATCATGAAACATAGAATTGAGATCGATATCGCGTTTTAAGAATCATAAGAACTCCTTTGCTACGATACGTAGACACCTGCAAACGCTATTTCCTTGCAAGGAAGTGTCGCATTTACATTCATTTGAAGTGTAGACTAGGAATACATAACACTTCGCAAATCATATTATATCTTACCATGAAACATAGAAATGAGTTGCGATATCGCGATTTAAGAATCATAAGAACCCTATTGCTACGATAGGTAGACATCTGCAGACGCTATTTCCTAGCAAGGAAATGTCGCATTTACATTCATTTGATGTGTAGACGAGGAGTACATAACACTTCGCAAATCATATTATATCCTACCATAAACCATAGAAATGAGATGCGATATCGCGTTTTAAGAAGCATTAGATATCTATTGCTACGATACGTAGACATCTGCAAACACTATTTCTTTGCAAGGAAGTGTCGCATTTACATTCATTTGAAGTGTAGACGCGGAATACATAACACTTCGCAAATCATATTATATCTTACCATGAAACATAGAATTGAGGTGCGATATCGCGTTTTAAGAAGCATTAGAACCCTATTGCTACGATAGGTAGACTTCTGCAAACGCTATTTCCTTGCTAGGAAGTGTCGCATTTACATTCATTTGAAGTGTAGACGAGGAATACATAACACTTCGCAAATCATATTATATCTTACCATGAAACATAGAAATGAGATGCGATATCGCGTTTTAAAAAGCATTAGAAATCTATTGCTACGATAGGTAGACATCTGCAAACGCTATTTCCTAGCAAGCAAATGTCGCATTTACATTCATTTGAAGTGTAGACGAGGAATACATAACACTTCGCAAATCATATTATATCTTACCAAGAAACATGGAAATGAGGTGCGATATCGCGTTTTAAGAAGCGTTAGAACCCTATTGCTACGATAGGTAGACATCTTCAAACGCTATTTTCTAGCGAGGAAGTGTCGCATTCACATTTATTTGAAGTGTAGACGAGGAATACATAACACTTCGCAAATCATATTATATCTTACCATGAAACATAGAAGTGAGATGCGATATCGCGTTTTGAGAATCATAAGAACTCTATTGCTACGATATGTAGACATCTGCAAACGCTATTTCCTTGCAAGGATGTGTCGCATTTACATTCATTTGAAGTGTAGACGAGGAATATATAACACTTCGCAAATCATATTATATCTTACCATGAAACAAAGAAATGAGATGCGATATCGCTTTTTAAGAAGCATTAGAAATCTATTGCTACGATACGTAGACATCTGCAAACGCTATTTCCTTGCTAGGAAGTGTCGCATTTACATTCATTTGAAGTGTAGACGAGGAATACATAACACTTCGTAAATCATATTATATCTTACCATGAAGCATAGAAATGAGATGCGATATCGCGTTTTAAGAATCATAAGAACTCTATTGCTACGATACGTAGATATCTGCAAACGCTATTTCCTTGCAAGGAAGTGTCGCATTTACATTCATTTGAAGTGTAGACGAGGAATACATAGCACTTCGCAAATCATATTATATCTTACCATGAAACATAGAAATGAGATGCGATATCGCGTTTTAAAAAGCATTAGAAATCTATTGCTACGATACGTAGACATCTTCAAACGCTATTTCCTTGCTAGGAAGTGTTGCATTTACATTCATTTGAAGTGTAGACGAAAAATACATAACACTTCGCAAATCATATTATATCTTACCATGAAACATAGAAATGAGATGCGATATCGCGTTTTAAGAATCATAAGAAATCTATAGCTACGATACGCAGAAATCTGCAGACGCTATTTCCTAGCAAGGAAGTGTCGCATTTACATTCATTTGAAGTGTAGACGAGGAATACATAACACTTCGCAAATCATATTATATCTTACCATGAAGCATAGAAATGAGGTGCGATATCGCGTTTTAAGAAGCATTAGAACTCTATCGCTACGATGCCTAGATATCTGCAGACGCTATTTCTTTGCAAGGAAGTGTCGCATTTACATTCATATGAAGTGTAGACGAGGAATACATAACACTTCGCAAATCATATTATATCTTACCATGAAACATAGAAATGAGATGCGACATCGCGTTTTAAGAAGCATTAGAACCCTATTGCTACGATAGGTAGACATCTGCAAACGCTATTTCCTAGCAAGGAAATGTCGCATTTACATTCATTTGAAGTGTAGACGAGGAATATATAATACTTCGCAAATCATATTATATCTTACCATGAAACATAGAAATGAGATGCGATATCGCGTTTTAAGAAGCATTAGAAATCTATTGCTACGATACGTAGACATCTGCAAACGCTATTTCCTAGCGAGGAAGTGTCGCATTCACATTCATTTGAAGTGTAGACGAGGAATACATAACACTTCGCAAATCATATTATATCTTACCATGAAACATAGAAGTGAGATGCGATATCGCGTTTTGAGAATCATAAGAACTCTATTGCTACGATATGTAGACATCTGCAAACGCTATTTCCTTGCAAGGATGTGTCGCATTTACATTCATTTGAAGTGTAGACGAGGAATATATAACACTTCGCAAATCATATTATATCTTACCATGAAACAAAGAAATGAGATGCGATATCGCTTTTTAAGAAGCATTAGAAATCTATTGGTACGATACGTAGACATCTGCAAACGCTATTACCCTGCTAGGAAGTGTCGCATTTACATTCATTTGAAGTGTAGACGAGGAATACATAACACTTCGCAAATCATATTATATCTTACCATGAAGCATAGAAATGAGATGCGATATCGCGTTTTAAGAATCAGAAGAACTCTATTGCTACGATACGTAGATATCTGCAAACGCTATTTCCTTGCAAGGAAGTGTCGCATTTACATTCATTTGAAGTGTAGACGAGGAATACATAAGACTTCGCAAATCATATTATATCTTATCATGAAACATAGAATTGAGATCGATATCGCGTTTTAAGAATCATAAGAACTCCTTTGCTACGATACGTAGACACCTGCAAACGCTATTTCCTTGCAAGGAAGTGTCGCATTTACATTCATTTGAAGTGTAGACTAGGAATACATAACACTTCGCAAATCATATTATATCTTACCATGAAACATAGAAATGAGTTGCGATATCGCGATTTAAGAATCATAAGAACCCTATTGCTACGATAGGTAGACATCTGCAGACGCTATTTCCTAGCAAGGAAATGTCGCATTTACATTCATTTGATGTGTAGACGAGGAGTACATAACACTTCGCAAATCATATTATATCCTACCATAAACCATAGAAATGAGATGCGATATCGCGTTTTAAGAAGCATTAGATATCTATTGCTACGATACGTAGACATCTGCAAACACTATTTCTTTGCAAGGAAGTGTCGCATTTACATTCATTTGAAGTGTAGACGCGGAATACATAACACTTCGCAAATCATATTATATCTTACCATGAAACATAGAATTGAGGTGCGATATCGCGTTTTAAGAAGCATTAGAACCCTATTGCTACGATAGGTAGACTTCTGCAAACGCTATTTCCTTGCTAGGAAGTGTCGCATTTACATTCATTTGAAGTGTAGACGAGGAATACATAACACTTCGCAAATCATATTATATCTTACCATGAAACATAGAAATGAGATGCGATATCGCGTTTTAAAAAGCATTAGAAATCTATTGCTACGATAGGTAGACATCTGCAAACGCTATTTCCTAGCAAGCAAATGTCGCATTTACATTCATTTGAAGTGTAGACGAGGAATACATAACACTTCGCAAATCATATTATATCTTACCAAGAAACATGGAAATGAGGTGCGATATCGCGTTTTAAGAAGCGTTAGAACCCTATTGCTACGATAGGTAGACATCTTCAAACGCTATTTTCTAGCGAGGAAGTGTCGCATTCACATTTATTTGAAGTGTAGACGAGGAATACATAACACTTCGCAAATCATATTATATCTTACCATGAAACATAGAAGTGAGATGCGATATCGCGTTTTGAGAATCATAAGAACTCTATTGCTACGATATGTAGACATCTGCAAACGCTATTTCCTTGCAAGGATGTGTCGCATTTACATTCATTTGAAGTGTAGACGAGGAATATATAACACTTCGCAAATCATATTATATCTTACCATGAAACAAAGAAATGAGATGCGATATCGCTTTTTAAGAAGCATTAGAAATCTATTGCTACGATACGTAGACATCTGCAAACGCTATTTCCTTGCTAGGAAGTGTCGCATTTACATTCATTTGAAGTGTAGACGAGGAATACATAACACTTCGTAAATCATATTATATCTTACCATGAAGCATAGAAATGAGATGCGATATCGCGTTTTAAGAATCATAAGAACTCTATTGCTACGATACGTAGATATCTGCAAACGCTATTTCCTTGCAAGGAAGTGTCGCATTTACATTCATTTGAAGTGTAGACGAGGAATACATAGCACTTCGCAAATCATATTATATCTTACCATGAAACATAGAAATGAGATGCGATATCGCGTTTTAAAAAGCATTAGAAATCTATTGCTACGATACGTAGACATCTTCAAACGCTATTTCCTTGCTAGGAAGTGTTGCATTTACATTCATTTGAAGTGTAGACGAAAAATACATAACACTTCGCAAATCATATTATATCTTACCATGAAACATAGAAATGAGATGCGATATCGCGTTTTAAGAATCATAAGAAATCTATAGCTACGATACGCAGAAATCTGCAGACGCTATTTCCTAGCAAGGAAGTGTCGCATTTACATTCATTTGAAGTGTAGACGAGGAATACATAACACTTCGCAAATCATATTATATCTTACCATGAAGCATAGAAATGAGGTGCGATATCGCGTTTTAAGAAGCATTAGAACTCTATCGCTACGATGCCTAGATATCTGCAGACGCTATTTCTTTGCAAGGAAGTGTCGCATTTACATTCATATGAAGTGTAGACGAGGAATACATAACACTTCGCAAATCATATTATATCTTACCATGAAACATAGAAATGAGATGCGACATCGCGTTTTAAGAAGCATTAGAACCCTATTGCTACGATAGGTAGACATCTGCAAACGCTATTTCCTAGCAAGGAAATGTCGCATTTACATTCATTTGAAGTGTAGACGAGGAATATATAATACTTCGCAAATCATATTATATCTTACCATGAAACATAGAAATGAGATGCGATATCGCGTTTTAAGAAGCATTAGAAATCTATTGCTACGATACGTAGACATCTGCAAACGCTATTTCCTAGCGAGGAAGTGTCGCATTCACATTCATTTGAAGTGTAGACGAGGAATACATAACACTTCGCAAATCATATTATATCTTACCATGAAACATAGAAGTGAGATGCGATATCGCGTTTTGAGAATCATAAGAACTCTATTGCTACGATATGTAGACATCTGCAAACGCTATTTCCTTGCAAGGATGTGTCGCATTTACATTCATTTGAAGTGTAGACGAGGAATATATAACACTTCGCAAATCATATTATATCTTACCATGAAACAAAGAAATGAGATGCGATATCGCTTTTTAAGAAGCATTAGAAATCTATTGGTACGATACGTAGACATCTGCAAACGCTATTACCCTGCTAGGAAGTGTCGCATTTACATTCATTTGAAGTGTAGACGAGGAATACATAACACTTCGCAAATCATATTATATCTTACCATGAAGCATAGAAATGAGATGCGATATCGCGTTTTAAGAATCAGAAGAACTCTATTGCTACGATACGTAGATATCTGCAAACGCTATTTCCTTGCAAGGAAGTGTCGCATTTACATTCATTTGAAGTGTAGACGAGGAATACATAGCACTTCGCAAATCATATTATATCTTACCATGAAACATAGAAATGAGATGCGATATCGCGTTTTAAAAAGCATTAGAAATCTATTGCTACGATACGTAGACATCTTCAAACGCTATTTCCTTGCTAGGAAGTGTTGCATTTACATTCATTTGAAGTGTAGACGAAAAATACATAACACTTCGCAAATCATATTATATCTTACCATGAAACATAGAAATGAGATGCGATATCGCGTTTTAAGAATCATAAGAAATCTATAGCTACGATACGCAGAAATCTGCAGACGCTATTTCCTAGCAAGGAAGTGTCGCATTTACATTCATTTGAAGTGTAGACGAGGAATACATAACACTTCGCAAATCATATTATATCTTACCATGAAGCATAGAAATGAGGTGCGATATCGCGTTTTAAGAAGCATTAGAACTCTATCGCTACGATGCCTAGATATCTGCAGACGCTATTTCTTTGCAAGGAAGTGTCGCATTTACATTCATATGAAGTGTAGACGAGGAATACATAACACTTCGCAAATCATATTATATCTTACCATGAAACATAGAAATGAGATGCGACATCGCGTTTTAAGAAGCATTAGAACCCTATTGCTACGATAGGTAGACATCTGCAAACGCTATTTCCTAGCAAGGAAATGTCGCATTTACATTCATTTGAAGTGTAGACGAGGAATATATAACACTTCGCAAATCATATTATATATTACCATGAAACATAGAAATGAGATGCGATATCGCGTTTTAAGAAGCATTAGAAATCTATTGCTACGATACGTAGACATCTGCAAACGCTATTTCCTAGCGAGGAAGTGTCGCATTCACATTCATTTGAAGTGTAGACGAGGAATACATAACACTTCGCAAATCATATTATATCTTACCATGAAACATAGAAATGAGATGCTATATCGCGTTCTAAGAATCATAAGAACTCTATTGCTACGATACGTAGACATCTGCAAACGCTATTTCCTTGCAAGGAAGTGTCGCATTTACATTCATTTGAAGTGTAGACGAGGAATACATAGCACTTCGCAAATCATATTATATCTTACCATGAAACATAGAAATGAGATGCGATATCGCGTTTTAAAAAGCATTAGAAATCTATTGCTACGATACGTAGACATCTTCAAACGCTATTTCCTTGCTAGGAAGTGTTGCATTTACATTCATTTGAAGTGTAGACGAAAAATACATAACACTTCGCAAATCATATTATATCTTACCATGAAACATAGAAATGAGATGCGATATCGCGTTTTAAGAATCATAAGAAATCTATAGCTACGATACGCAGAAATCTGCAGACGCTATTTCCTAGCAAGGAAGTGTCGCATTTACATTCATTTGAAGTGTAGACGAGGAATACATAACACTTCGCAAATCATATTATATCTTACCATGAAGCATAGAAATGAGGTGCGATATCGCGTTTTAAGAAGCATTAGAACTCTATCGCTACGATGCCTAGATATCTGCAGACGCTATTTCTTTGCAAGGAAGTGTCGCATTTACATTCATATGAAGTGTAGACGAGGAATACATAACACTTCGCAAATCATATTATATCTTACCATGAAACATAGAAATGAGATGCGACATCGCGTTTTAAGAAGCATTAGAACCCTATTGCTACGATAGGTAGACATCTGCAAACGCTATTTCCTAGCAAGGAAATGTCGCATTTACATTCATTTGAAGTGTAGACGAGGAATATATAACACTTCGCAAATCATATTATATATTACCATGAAACATAGAAATGAGATGCGATATCGCGTTTTAAGAAGCATTAGAAATCTATTGCTACGATACGTAGACATCTGCAAACGCTATTTCCTAGCGAGGAAGTGTCGCATTCACATTCATTTGAAGTGTAGACGAGGAATACATAACACTTCGCAAATCATATTATATCTTACCATGAAACATAGAAATGAGATGCTATATCGCGTTCTAAGAATCATAAGAACTCTATTGCTACGATACGTAGACATCTGCAAACGCTATTTCCTTGCAAGGATGTGTCGCATTTACATTCATTTGAAGTGTAGACGAGGAATATATAACACTTCGCAAATCATATTATATCTTACCATGAAACAAAGAAATGAGATGCGATATCGCTTTTTAAGAAGCATTAGAAATCTATTGGTACGATACGTAGACATCTGCAAACGCTATTACCTTGCTAGGAAGTGTCGCATTTACATTCATTTGAAGTGTAGACGAGGAATACATAACACTTCGCAAATCATATTATATCTTACCATGAAGCATAGAAATGAGATGCGATATCGCGTTTTAAGAATCATAAGAACTCTATTGCTACGATACGTAGACATCTGCAAACGCTATTTCTTTGCAAGGGAAGTGTCGCATTTACATTCATTTGAAGTGTAGACGTGGAATACACACACTTCGCAAAGCATATTATATATTACCATGAAACATAGAAGTGAGATGCGATATCGCGTTTTGAGAATCATAAGAACTCTATTGCTACGATATGTAGACATCTGCAAACGCTATTTCCTTGCAAGGATGTGTCGCATTTACATTCATTTGAAGTGTAGACGAGGAATATATAACACTTCGCAAATCATATTATATCTTACCATGAAACAAAGAAATGAGATGCGATATCGCTTTTTAAGAAGCATTAGAAATCTATTGCTACGATACGTAGACATCTGCAAACGCTATTTCCTTGCTAGGAAGTGTCGCATTTACATTCATTTGAAGTGTAGACGAGGAATACATAACACTTCGCAAATCATATTATATCTTACCATGAAGCATAGAAATGAGATGCGATATCGCGTTTTAAGAATCATAAGAACTCTATTGCTACGATACGTAGATATCTGCAAACGCTATTTCCTTGCAAGGAAGTGTCGCATTTACATTCATTTGAAGTGTAGACGAGGAATACATAGCACTTCGCAAATCATATTATATCTTACCATGAAACATAGAAATGAGATGCGATATCGCGTTTTAAAAAGCATTAGAAATCTATTGCTACGATACGTAGACATCTTCAAACGCTATTTCCTTGCTAGGAAGTGTTGCATTTACATTCATTTGAAGTGTAGACGAAAAATACAAAACACTTCGCAAATCATATTATATCTTACCATGAAACATAGAAATGAGATGCGATATCGCGTTTTAAGAATCATAAGAAATCTATAGCTACGATACGCAGAAATCTGCAGACGCTATTTCCTAGCAAGGAAGTGTCGCATTTACATTCATTTGAAGTGTAGACGAGGAATACATAACACTTCGCAAATCATATTATATCTTACCATGAAGCATAGAAATGAGGTGCGATATCGCGTTTTAAGAAGCATTAGAACTCTATCGCTACGATGCCTAGATATCTGCAGACGCTATTTCTTTGCAAGGAAGTGTCGCATTTACATTCATATGAAGTGTAGACGAGGAATACATAACACTTCGCAAATCATATTATATCTTACCATGAAACATAGAAATGAGATGCGACATCGCGTTTTAAGAAGCATTAGAACCCTATTGCTACGATAGGTAGACATCTGCAAACGCTATTTCCTAGCAAGGAAATGTCGCATTTACATTCATTTGAAGTGTAGACGAGGAATATATAATACTTCGCAAATCATATTATATCTTACCATGAAACATAGAAATGAGATGCGATATCGCGTTTTAAGAAGCATTAGAAATCTATTGCTACGATACGTAGACATCTGCAAACGCTATTTCCTAGCGAGGAAGTGTCGCATTCACATTCATTTGAAGTGTAGACGAGGAATACATAACACTTCGCAAATCATATTATATCTTACCATGAAACATAGAAGTGAGATGCGATATCGCGTTTTGAGAATCATAAGAACTCTATTGCTACGATATGTAGTCATCTGCAAACGCTATTTCCTTGCAAGGATGTGTCGCATTTACATTCATTTGAAGTGTAGACGAGGAATATATAACACTTCGCAAATCATATTATATCTTACCATGAAACAAAGAAATGAGATGCGATATCGCTTTTTAAGAAGCATTAGAAATCTATTGGTACGATACGTAGACATCTGCAAACGCTATTACCCTGCTAGGAAGTGTCGCATTTACATTCATTTGAAGTGTAGACGAGGAATACATAACACTTCGCAAATCATATTATATCTTACCATGAAGCATAGAAATGAGATGCGATATCGCGTTTTAAGAATCATAAGAACTCTATTGCTACGATACGTAGATATCTGCAAACGCTATTTCCTTGCAAGGAAGTGTCGCATTTACATTCATTTGAAGTGTAGACGAGGAATACATAGCACTTCGCAAATCATATTATATCTTACCATGAAACATAGAAATGAGATGCGATATCGCGTTTTAAAAAGCATTAGAAATCTATTGCTACGATACGTAGACATCTTCAAACGCTATTTCCTTGCTAGGAAGTGTTGCATTTACATTCATTTGAAGTGTAGACGAAAAATACATAACACTTCGCAAATCATATTATATCTTACCATGAAACATAGAAATGAGATGCGATATCGCGTTTTAAGAATCATAAGAAATCTATAGCTACGATACGCAGAAATCTGCAGACGCTATTTCCTAGCAAGGAAGTGTCGCATTTACATTCATTTGAAGTGTAGACGAGGAATACATAACACTTCGCAAATCATATTATATCTTACCATGAAGCATAGAAATGAGGTGCGATATCGCGTTTTAAGAAGCATTAGAACTCTATCGCTACGATGCCTAGATATCTGCAGACGCTATTTCTTTGCAAGGAAGTGTCGCATTTACATTCATATGAAGTGTAGACGAGGAATACATAACACTTCGCAAATCATATTATATCTTACCATGAAACATAGAAATGAGATGCGACATCGCGTTTTAAGAAGCATTAGAACCCTATTGCTACGATAGGTAGACATCTGCAAACGCTATTTCCTAGCAAGGAAATGTCGCATTTACATTCATTTGAAGTGTAGACGAGGAATATATAACACTTCGCAAATCATATTATATATTACCATGAAACATAGAAATGAGATGCGATATCGCGTTTTAAGAAGCATTAGAAATCTATTGCTACGATACGTAGACATCTGCAAACGCTATTTCCTAGCGAGGAAGTGTCGCATTCACATTCATTTGAAGTGTAGACGAGGAATACATAACACTTCGCAAATCATATTATATCTTACCATGAAACATAGAAATGAGATGCTATATCGCGTTCTAAGAATCATAAGAACTCTATTGCTACGATACGTAGACATCTGCAAACGCTATTTCCTTGCAAGGAAGTGTCGCATTTACATTCATTTGAAGTGTAGACGAGGAATACATAGCACTTCGCAAATCATATTATATCTTACCATGAAACATAGAAATGAGATGCGATATCGCGTTTTAAAAAGCATTAGAAATCTATTGCTACGATACGTAGACATCTTCAAACGCTATTTCCTTGCTAGGAAGTGTTGCATTTACATTCATTTGAAGTGTAGACGAAAAATACATAACACTTCGCAAATCATATTATATCTTACCATGAAACATAGAAATGAGATGCGATATCGCGTTTTAAGAATCATAAGAAATCTATAGCTACGATACGCAGAAATCTGCAGACGCTATTTCCTAGCAAGGAAGTGTCGCATTTACATTCATTTGAAGTGTAGACGAGGAATACATAACACTTCGCAAATCATATTATATCTTACCATGAAGCATAGAAATGAGGTGCGATATCGCGTTTTAAGAAGCATTAGAACTATATCGCTACGATGCCTAGATATCTGCAGACGCTATTTCTTTGCAAGGAAGTGTCGCATTTACATTCATATGAAGTGTAGACGAGGAATACATAACACTTCGCAAATCATATTATATCTTACCATGAAACATAGAAATGAGATGCGACATCGCGTTTTAAGAAGCATTAGAACCCTATTGCTACGATAGGTAGACATCTGCAAACGCTATTTCCTAGCAAGGAAATGTCGCATTTACATTCATTTGAAGTGTAGACGAGGAATATATAACACTTCGCAAATCATATTATATATTACCATGAAACATAGAAATGAGATGCGATATCGCGTTTTAAGAAGCATTAGAAATCTATTGCTACGATACGTAGACATCTGCAAACGCTATTTCCTAGCGAGGAAGTGTCGCATTCACATTCATTTGAAGTGTAGACGAGGAATACATAACACTTCGCAAATCATATTATATCTTACCATGAAACATAGAAATGAGATGCTATATCGCGTTCTAAGAATCATAAGAACTCTATTGCTACGATACGTAGACATCTGCAAACGCTATTTCCTTGCAAGGATGTGTCGCATTTACATTCATTTGAAGTGTAGACGAGGAATATATAACACTTCGCAAATCATATTATATCTTACCATGAAACAAAGAAATGAGATGCGATATCGCTTTTTAAGAAGCATTAGAAATCTATTGGTACGATACGTAGACATCTGCAAACGCTATTACCTTGCTAGGAAGTGTCGCATTTACATTCATTTGAAGTGTAGACGAGGAATACATAACACTTCGCAAATCATATTATATCTTACCATGAAGCATAGAAATGAGATGCGATATCGCGTTTTAAGAATCATAAGAACTCTATTGCTACGATACGTAGATATCTGCAAACGCTATTTCCTTGCAAGGAAGTGTCGCATTTACATTCATTTGAAGTGTAGACGAGGAATACATAGCACTTCGCAAATCATATTATATCTTACCATGAAACATAGAAATGAGATGCGATATCGCGTTTTAAAAAGCATTAGAAATCTATTGCTACGATACGTAGACATCTTCAAACGCTATTTCCTTGCTAGGAAGTGTTGCATTTACATTCATTTGAAGTGTAGACGAAAAATACATAACACTTCGCAAATCATATTATATCTTACCATGAAACATAGAAATGAGATGCGATATCGCGTTTTAAGAATCATAAGAAATCTATAGCTACGATACGCAGAAATCTGCAGACGCTATTTCCTAGCAAGGAAGTGTCGCATTTACATTCATTTGAAGTGTAGACGAGGAATACATAACACTTCGCGAATCATATTATATCTTACCATGAAGCATAGAAATGAGGTGCGATATCGCGTTTTAAGAAGCATTAGAACTCTATCGCTACGATGCCTAGATATCTGCAGACGCTATTTCTTTGCAAGGAAGTGTCTCATTTACATTCATATGAAGTGTAGACGAGGAATACATAACACTTCGCAAATCATATTATATCTTACCATGAAACATAGAAATGAGATGCGACATCGCGTTTTAAGAAGCATTAGAACCCTACTGCTACGATAGGTAGACATCTGCAAACGCTATTTCCTAGCAAGGAAATGTCGCATTTACATTCATTTGAAGTGTAGACGAGGAATATATAACACTTCGCAAATCATATTATATATTACCATGAAACATAGAAATGAGATGCGATATCGCGTTTTAAGAAGCATTAGAAATCTATTGCTACGATACGTAGACATCTGCAAACGCTATTTCCTAGCGAGGAAGTGTCGCATTCACATTCATTTGAAGTGTAGACGAGGAATACATAACACTTCGCAAATCATATTATAACTTACCATGAAACATAGAAATGAGATGCTATATCGCGTTCTAAGAATCATAAGAACTCTATTGCTACGATACGTAGACATCTGCAAACGCTATTTCTTTGCAAGGAAGTGTCGCATTTACATTCATTTGAAGTGTAGACGTGGAATACACACACTTCGCAAATCATATTATATATTACCATGAAACATAGAAGTGAGATGCGATATCGCGTTTTGAGAATCATAAGAACTCTATTGCTACGATATGTAGACATCTGCAAACGCTATTTCCTTGCAAGGATGTGTCGCATTTACATTCATTTGAAGTGTAGACGAGGAATACATAACACTTCGCAAATCATATTATATCTTACCATGAAACATGGAAATGAGATGCGATATCGCGTTTTAAGAAGCATTAGAACACTATTGCTAAGATACGTAGACATCTGCAAACGATATTTCCTTGCTAGGAAGTGTCACATTTACATTCATTTGAAGTGTAGACGAAGAATACATAACACTTCGCAAATCATATTATATCTTACCTTGAAACATAGATATGAGATGCGATATCGCGTTTTAATAAGCATTAGAACTCTACTGCTACGACAAGTAGACATCTGCAAACGCTATTTCCTTGCAAGGAAGTGTCGCATTTACTTTCATCTGAATCGTAGACGAGGAATACATAACACTTCGCAAATCATATTATATCTTACCATAAAACATAGAAATGAGATGCGATATGGCGTTTTAAGAATCATAAGAACACCATTGCTACGATACGTAGACATCTGCAAACGCTATTTCCTAGCGAGGAAGTGTCGCATTCACATTCATTTGAATTGTAGAACAGGAATACATGACACTTCGCAAATCATATTATATCTTACCATGAAACATAGAAATGAGATGCGATATCGCGCTTTAAGTAGCATTAGAAATCTATTGCTACGATACGTAGACATCTGCAAACGCTATTTCCTAGCGAGGAAGTGTCGCATTCACATTCATTTGAAGTGTAGGAGAGGAATACATCACACTTCGCATATCATATTATATCTTACCATGAAACATAGAAATGAGATGCGATATCGCGTTTTAAGAAGCATTAGAACTCTATCGCTACGATACCTAGACATCTGCAGACGCTACTTCCTTTCAAGGAAGGGTCGCATTTACATTCATTTGAAGTGTAGACGAGGAGTACATAACACTTCGCAAATCATATTATATCTTACCATGAAACATAGAAATGAGATGCGATTTCGCGTTTTAAGAATCATAAGAACTCTATTGCTACGATACTTAGACATCTGCAAACGCTCTTTCCTTGCAAGGAAGTTTCGCATTTACATTCATTTGAAGTGTAGACGAGGAATACATAACACTTCGCAAATCATATTATATCTTACCATGAAACATAGAAGTGAGATGCGATACCGCGTTTTGAGAATCATAAGAGCTCTATTGCTAAGATACGTAGAGATCTGCAAACGCTATTTCCTTGCAAGGATGTGTCGCATTTACATTCATTTGAAGTGTAGACGAAGAATACATAACACTTCGCAAATCATATTATATCTAACCATGAAACATAGAAATGAGATGTGATATCGCGTTTTAATAAGCATTAGAACTCTACTGCTACGATAGGTAGACATCTGCAAACGCTATTTCCTTGCAAGGAAGTGTCGCATTTACATTCATATGAAGTGTAGACGAGGAATACATAACACTTCGCAAATCATATTATATCTTACCATGAAACATGGAAATGAGATGCGATATCGCGTTTTAAGTAGCATTAGAGCACTATTGCTACGATACGTAGACATCTGCAAACGCTATTTCCTTGCTAGGAAGTGTCGCATTTACATTCATTTGAAGTGTAGACGAAGAATACATAACACTTCGCAAATCATATTATATCTTACCATGAAACATAGAAATGAGATGCGATGTCGCGTTTTAAGAATCATAAGAACTCTATAGCTACGATACGCAGAAATCTGCAAACGCTATTTCCTAGCAAGGAAGGGTCGCATTTACATTCATTTGAAGTGTAGGCGAGGAATACATAACACTCCTCAAATTATATAATATCTTTCCATGAAACATAGAAATGAGATGCGATATCGCGTTTTAAGAAGCATTAGAACTCTACTGCTACGATACCTAGACATCTGCAGACGCTATTTCCTAGCAAGGAAGTGTCGCATTTACATTCATTTCAAGTGTAGACGAGGAATACATAACACTTCGCAAATCATATTATATCTTACCATGAAACATAGAAATGAGTTGCGATATCGCGTTATAAGAAGCATTAGAACACTATTGCTACGACACCTAGACATCTGCAGACGCTATTTCCTAGCAAGGAAGTGTCGCATTTACATTCATTTGAAGTGTTGAAGAGGTATACATGACACATCGAAAATCATATTATATCTTACAATGAAACATAGAAATGAGATGCCATATCGCGTTTTAAGAATCATAAGAACTCTATTGCTACGATACTTAGACATCTGCAAACGCTCTTTCCTTGCAAGGAAGTGTCGCATTTACAATCATTTGAATCGTATACGAGGAATGCATAACACTTCCCAATGAGTATTATATCTTATCATGAAACATAGATATGAGATGCAATATCTCGTTTTAAGAAGCATTTGAAATCTATTGCTACGATACCTAGACATCTGCAGACGCTACTTCCTTCCAAGGAAGTGTCGCATTTACATTCATTTGAAGTGTAGACGAGGAGTACATAACACTTCGCAAATCATATTATATCTTACCATGAAACATAGAAATGAGATGCGATTTCGCGTTTTAAGAATCATAAGAACTCTATTGCTACGATACTTAGACATCTGCAAACGCTCTTTCCTTGCAAGGAAGTGTCGCATTTACAATCATTTGAATCGTATACGAGGAATGCATAACACTTCCCAATGAGTATTATATCTTATCATGAAACATAGATATGAGATGCAATATCTCGTTTTAAGAAGCATTTGAACTCTATTGCTACGATACCTAGACATCTGCAAACGCTATTTCCCAGCTAGGAAGTGTCGCATTTACATTCATTTGAAGTGTAGACGAGGAATACATGACAATTCGCAAATCATATTATACCTTACCATGAAACATAGAAATGAGATGCGATATCGCGTTTTAAGAATCATAAGAACTCTATTGCTACGATACTTAGACATCTGCAAACGCTCTTTCCTTGCAAGGAAGTTTCGCATTTACATTCATTTGAAGTGTAGACGAGGAATACATAACACTTCGCAAATCATATTATATCTTACCATGAAACATAGAAGTGAGATGCGATATTGCGTTTTGAGAATCATAAGAGCTCTATTGCTAAGATACGTAGAGATCTGCAAACGCTATTTCCTTGCAAGGATGTGTCGCATTTACATTCATTTGAAGTGTAGACGAAGAATACATAACACTTCGCAAATCATATTATATCTAACCATGAAACATAGAAATGAGATGTGATATCGCGTTTTAATAAGCATTAGAACTCTACTGCTACGATAGGTAGACATCTGCAAACGCTATTTCCTTGCAAGGAAGTGTCGCATTTACATTCATATGAAGTGTAGACGAGGAATACATAACACTTCGCAAATCATATTATATCTTACCATGAAACATGGAAATGAGATGCGATATCGCGTTTTAAGTAGCATTAGAGCACTATTGCTACGATACGTAGACATCTGCAAACGCTATTTCCTTGCTAGGAAGTGTCGCATTTACATTCATTTGAAGTGTAGACGAAGAATACATAACACTTCGCAAATCATATTATATCTTACCATGAAACATAGAAATGAGATGCGATGTCGCGTTTTAAGAATCATAAGAACTCTATAGCTACGATACGCAGAAATCTGCAAACGCTATTTCCTAGCAAGGAAGGGTCGCATTTACATTCATTTGAAGTGTAGGCGAGGAATACATAACACTCCTCAAATTATATAATATCTTTCCATGAAACATAGAAATGAGATGCGATATCGCGTTTTAAGAAGCATTAGAACTCTACTGCTACGATACCTAGACATCTGCAGACGCTATTTCCTAGCAAGGAAGTGTCGCATTTACATTCATTTCAAGTGTAGACGAGGAATACATAACACTTCGCAAATCATATTATATCTTACCATGAAACATAGAAATGAGTTGCGATATCGCGTTATAAGAAGCATTAGAACACTATTGCTACGACACCTAGACATCTGCAGACGCTATTTCCTAGCAAGGAAGTGTCGCATTTACATTCATTTGAAGTGTTGAAGAGGTATACATGACACATCGAAAATCATATTATATCTTACAATGAAACATAGAAATGAGATGCCATATCGCGTTTTAAGAATCATAAGAACTCTATTGCTACGATACTTAGACATCTGCAAACGCTCTTTCCTTGCAAGGAAGTGTCGCATTTACAATCATTTGAATCGTATACGAGGAATGCATAACACTTCCCAATGAGTATTATATCTTATCATGAAACATAGATATGAGATGCAATATCTCGTTTTAAGAAGCATTTGAAATCTATTGCTACGATACCTAGACATCTGCAGACGCTACTTCCTTCCAAGGAAGTGTCGCATTTACATTCATTTGAAGTGTAGACGAGGAGTACATAACACTTCGCAAATCATATTATATCTTACCATGAAACATAGAAATGAGATGCGATTTCGCGTTTTAAGAATCATAAGAACTCTATTGCTACGATACTTAGACATCTGCAAACGCTCTTTCCTTGCAAGGAAGTGTCGCATTTACAATCATTTGAATCGTATACGAGGAATGCATAACACTTCCCAATGAGTATTATATCTTATCATGAAACATAGATATGAGATGCAATATCTCGTTTTAAGAAGCATTTGAACTCTATTGCTACGATACCTAGATATCTGCAAACGCTATTTCCCAGCTAGGAAGTGTCGCATTTACATTCATTTGAAGTGTAGACGAGGAATACATGACAATTCGCAAATCATATTATACCTTACCATGAAACATAGAAATGAGATGCGATATCGCGTTTTAAGAATCATAAGAACTCTATAGCTACGATACGCAGAAATCTGCAAACGCTATTTCCTAGCAAGGAAGGGTCGCATTTACATTCATTTGAAGTGTAAACGAGGAATACATAACACTTCGCAAATCATATTATATCTTACCATGAAACATAGAAATGAGATGCGATATCGCGTTTTAAGAAGCATTAGAAATCTATTGCTACGATACGTAGACATCTGCAAACGCTATTTCCTTGCAAGGAAGTGTCGCATTTACATTCATTTGAAGTGTAGACGAGGAATGCACTACACTTCGCAATGAATATTATATCTTATCATTAAACATAGATATGAGATGCTATATATCGTTTTAAGAAGCATTTGAAATCTATTGCTACGATACCTAGACATCTGCAGACGCTACTTCCTTCCAAGGAAGTGTCGCATTTACATTCATTTGAAGTGTAGACGAGGAGTACATAACACTTCGCAAATCATATTATATCTTACCATGAAACATAGAAATGAGATGCGATATCGCGTTTTAAGAAGCATTAGAAATCTATTGGGAAGATACGCAGATATCTGCAAACGCTATTTCCTTGCAAGGAAGTGTCGCATTTACATTCGTTTGAAGTGTAGACGAGGAATGCACAACACTTCGCAATGAATATTATATCTTATCATTAAACATAGATATGAGATGCAATATATCGTTTTAAGAAGCATTTGAAATCTATTGCTACGATACCTAGACATCTGCAGACGCTACTTCCTTCCAAGGAAGTGTCGCATTTACATTCATTTGAAGTGTAGACGAGGAGTACATAACACTTCGCAAATCATATTATATCTTACCATGAAACATAGAAATGAGATGCGATTTCGCGTTTTAAGAATCATAAGAACTCTATTGCTACGATACTTAGACATCTGCAAACGCTCTTTCCTTGCAAGGAAGTGTCGCATTAACATTCATATGAAGTGTATACGAGGAATACATAACACTTCGCAAATCATAATATATCTTACCATGAAACATGGAAATGAGATGCGATATCGCGTTTTAAGAAGCATTAGAACACTATTGCTAAGATACGTAGACATCTGCAAACGATATTTCCTTGCTAGGAAGTGTCGCATTTACATTCATTTGAAGTGTAGACGAAGAATACATAACACTTCGCAAATCATATTATATCTTACCATGAAACATAGAAATGAGATGCGATATCGCGTTCTAATAATCATTAGAACTCTACTGCTACGATAGGTAGACATCTGCAAACGCTATTTCCTTGCAAGGAAGTGTCGCATTTACATTCATTTGAAGTGTAGACGAGGAATACATAACACTACGCAAATCATATTATATCTTACCATGAAGCATAGAAATGAAGCATTAGATCTCTATTGCTACGACACGTAGACATCTGCAAACGCTATTTCCTAGCGAGGAAGTGTCGCATTTACATTCATTTGAAGTGTAGACGAGGAATACATAACACTTCGCAAATCATATTATATCTTACCATGAAACATAGAAATGAGATGCGTTATCGCGTTTTAATAAGCATTAGAACTCTATTGCTACGATACGTAGACATCTGCAAACGCTATTTCTTTGCAAGGAAGTGTCGCATTTACATTCATTTGAAGTGTAGACGTGGAATACACACACTTCGCAAATCATATTATATCTTACCATGAAACATAGAAATGAGATGCGATTTCGCGTTTTAAGAATCATAAGAACTCTATTGCTACGATACGTAGACATCTGCAAACGCTATTTCCTTGCTAGGAAGTGTCGCATTTACATTCATTTGAAGTGTAGACGAAGAATACATAACACTTCGCAAATCATATTATATCTTACCATGAAACATAGAAATGAGATGCGATATCGCGTTTTAAGAATCATAAGAACTCTATAGCTACGATACGCAGAAATCTGCAAACGCTATTTCCTAGCAAGGAAGGGTCGCATTTACATTCATTTGAAGTGTAAACGAGGAATACATAACACTTCGCAAATCATATTATATCTTACCATGAAACATAGAAATGAGATGCGATATCGCGTTTTAAGAAGCATTAGAAATCTATTGCTACGATACGTAGACATCTGCAAACGCTATTTCCTTGCAAGGAAGTGTCGCATTTACATTCATTTGAAGTGTAGACGAGGAATGCACAACACTTCGCAATGAATATTATATCTTATCATTAAACATAGATATGAGATGCTATATATCGTTTTAAGAAGCATTTGAAATCTATTGCTACGATACCTAGACATCTGCAGACGCTACTTCCTTCCAAGGAAGTGTCGCATTTACATTCATTTGAAGTGTAGACGAGGAGTACATAACACTTCGCAAATCATATTATATCTTACCATGAAACATAGAAATGAGATGCGATTTCGCGTTTTAAGAATCATAAGAACTCTATTGCTACGATACTTAGACATCTGCAAACGCTCTTTCCTTGCAAGTAGGTGTCGCATTAACATTCATATGAAGTGTACACGAGGAATACATAACACTTCGCAAATCATAATATATCTTACCATGAAACATGGAAATGAGATGCGATATCGCGTTTTAAGAAGCATTAGAACTCTATTGCTACGATACCTAGACATCTGCAGACGCTATTTCCTAGCAAGGAAGTGTCGCATTTACATTCATTTGAAGTGTAGACGAGGTACACATGACACTTCGAAAATCATATTATATCTTACAATGAAACATAGAAATGAGATGCGATTTCGCGTTTTAAGAATCATAAGAACTCTATTGCTACGATACTTAGACATCTGCAAACGCTCTTTCCTTGCAAGGAAGTTTCGCATTTACATTCATTTGAAGTGTAGACGAGGAATACATAACACTTCGCAAATCACATTATATCTTACCATGAAACATAGAAGTGAGATGCGATATCGCGTTTTGAGAATCATAAGAACTCTATTGCTACGATACGTAGACATCTGCAAACGCTATTTCCTTGCAAGGATGTGTCGCATTTACATTCATTTGAAGAGTAGACGAGGAATATATAAAACTTCGCAAATCATATTATATCTTACCATGAAACATAGAAATGAGATGTGATATCGCGTTTTAAGAAGCATTAGAAATCTATTGCTACGATACGTAGACATCTGCAAACGCTATTTCTTTGCAAGGAAGTGCCGCATTTACATTCATATGAAGTGTAGACGAGGAATACATAACACTTCGCAAATCATATTATATCTTACCATGAAACATAGATATGAGATGCGATATCGCGTTTTAAGAAGCATTTGAAATCTATTGCTACGATACGTAGATATCTGCAAACGCTATTTCTTTGCAAGGAAGTGTCGCATTTACATTCATTTGAAGTGTAGACGTGGAATACACACACTTCGCAAATCATATTATATCTTACCATGAAACATAGAAATGAGATTCGATTTCGCGTTTTAAGAATCATAAGTACTCAATTGCTACGATACTTAGACATCTACAAACGCTCTTTCCTTGCAAGGAAGTGTCGCATTAACATTCATATGAAGTGTACACGAGGAATACATAACACTTCGCAAATCATAATATATCTTACCATGAAACATGGAAATGAGATGCGATATCGCGTTTTAAGAAGCATTAGAACACTATTGCTAAGATACGTAGACATCTGCAAACGATATTTCCTTGCTAGGAAGTGTCGCATTTACATTCATTTGAAGTGTAGACGAAGAATACATAACACTTCGCAAATCATATTATATCTTACCATGAAACATAGAAATGAGATGCGATATCGCATTCTAATAATCATTAGAACTCTACTGCTACGATAGGTAGACATCTGCAAACGCTATTACCTTGCAAGGAAGTGTCGCATTTACATTCATTTGAAGTGTAGACGTGGAATACATAACACTTCGCAAATCATATTATATCTTACCATGAAACATAGAAATGAAGCATTAGATCTCTATTGCTGCGACACGTAGACATCTGCAAACGCTATTTCCTAGCGAGGAAGTGTCGCATTTACATTCATTTGAAGTGTAGACGAGGAATACATAACACTTCGCAAATCATATTATATCTTACCATGAAACATAGATATGAGATGCGATATCGCGTTTTAAGAAGCATTTGAAATCTATTGCTACGATACGTAGATATCTGCAAACGCTATTTCTTTGCAAGGAAGTGTCGCATTTACATTCATTTGAAGTGTAGACGTGGAATACACACACTTCGCAAATCATATTATATCTTACCATGAAACATAGAAATGAGATTCGATTTCGCGTTTTAAGAATCATAAGTACTCAATTGCTACGATACTTAGCCATCTACAAACGCTCTTTCCTTGCAAGGAAGTGTCGCATTAACATTCATATGAAGTGTACACGAGGAATACATAACACTTCGCAAATCATAATATATCTTACCATGAAACATGGAAATGAGATGCGATATCGCGTTTTAAGAAGCATTAGAACACTATTGCTAAGATACGTAGACATCTGCAAACGATATTTCCTTGCTAGGAAGTGTCGCATTTACATTCATTTGAAGTGTAGACGAAGAATACATAACACTTCGCAAATCATATTATATCTTACCATGAAACATAGAAATGAGATGCGATATCGCATTCTAATAATCATTAGAACTCTACTGCTACGATAGGTAGACATCTGCAAACGCTATTACCTTGCAAGGAAGTGTCGCATTTACATTCATTTGAAGTGTAGACGTGGAATACATAACACTTCGCAAATCATATTATATCTTACCATGAAACATAGAAATGAAGCATTAGATCTCTATTGCTGCGACACGTAGACATCTGCAAACGCTATTTCCTAGCGAGGAAGTGTCGCATTTACATTCATTTGAAGTGTAGACGAGGAATACATAACACTTCGCAAATCATATTATATCTTACCATGAAACATAGAAATGAGATGCGATATCGCGTTTTAATAAGCATTAGAACTCTACTGCTAGGATAGGTAGACATCTGCAAACGCTATTTCCTTGCAAGGAAGTGTCGCATTTACATTCATATGAAGTGTAGACGAGGAATACATAACACTTCGCAAATCATATTATATCTTACCATGAAACATGGAAATGAGATGCGATATCGCGTTTTAAGTAGCATTAGAACACTATTGCTACGATACGTAAACATCTGCAAACGCTATTTCCTTGCAAGGAAGTGTCGCATTTACATTCATTTGAAGTGTAGACGAGGAATGCACAAAACTTCGCAATGAATATTATATCTTATCATGAAACATAGAAATGAGATGCGATATCGCGTTTTAATAAGCATTAGAACTCTATTGCTACGATACCTAGACATCTGCAGACGCTATTTCCTAGCAAGGAAGTGTCGCATTTACATTCATTTGAAGTGTAGACGAGGAGTACATAACACTTCGCAAATCATATTATATCTTACCATGAAACATAGAAATGAGATGCGATTTCGCGTTTTAAGAATCATAAGAACTCTATTGCTACGATACTTAGACATCTGCAAACGCTCTTTCCTTGCAAGGAAGTGTCGCATTAACATTCATGTGAAGTGTACACGAGGAATACATAACAATTCGCAAATCATAATATATCTTACCATGAAACGTGGAAATGAGATGCGATATCGCGTTTTAAGAAGCATTAGAACACTATTGCTAAGATACGTAGACATCTGCAAACGATATTTCCTTGCTAGGAAGTGTCGCATTTACATTCATTTGAAGTGTAGACGGAGAATACATAACACTTCGCAAATCATATTATATCTTACCATGAAACATAGAAATGAGATGCGATATCGCGTTCTAATAATCATTAGAGCTCTACTGCTACGATACCTAGACATCTGCAGACGCTATTTCCTAGCAAGGAAGTGTCGCATTTACATTCATTTGAAGTGTAGACGAGGTACACATGACACTTCGAAAATCATATTATATCTTACAATGAAACATAGAAATGAGATGCGATTTCGCGTTTTAAGAATCATAAGAACTCTATTGCTACGATACTTAGACATCTGCAAACGCTCTTTCCTTGCAAGGAAGTTTCGCATTTACATTCATTTGAAGTGTAGACGAGGAATACATAACACTTCGCAAATCATATTATATCTTACCATGAAACATAGAAGTGAGATGCGATATCGCGTTTTGAGAATCATAAGAACTCTATTGCTACGATACGTAGACATCTGCAAACGCTATTTCCTTGCAAGGATGTGTCGCATTTACATTCATTTGAAGTGTAGACGTGGAATATATAACACTTCGCAAATCATATTATATCTTACCATGAAACATAGAAATGAGATGTGATATCGCGTTTTAAGAAGCATTAGAAGTCTATTGCTACGATACGTAGACATCTGCAAACGCTATTTCTTTGCAAGGAAGTGCCGCATTTACATTCATATGAAGTGTAGACGAGGAATACATAACACTTCGCAAATCATATTATATCTTACCATGAAACATAGATATGAGATGCGATATCGCGTTTTAAGAAGCATTTGAAATCTATTGCTACGATACGTAGATATCTGCAAACGCTATTTCTTTGCAAGGAAGTGTCGCATTTACATTCATTTGAAGTGTAGACGTGGAATACACACACTTCGCAAATCATATTATATCTTACCATGAAACATAGAAATGAGATGCGATTTCGCGTTTTAAGAATCATAAGAACTCAATTGCTACGATACTTAGACATCTACAAACGCTCTTTCCTTGCAAGGAAGTGTCGCATTAACATTCATATGAAGTGTACACGAGGAATACATAACACTTCGCAAATCATAATATATCTTACCATGAAACATGGAAATGAGATGCGATATCGCGTTTTAAGAAGCATTAGAACACTATTGCTAAGATACGTAGACATCTGCAAACGATATTTCCTTGCTAGGAAGTGTCGCATTTACATTCATTTGAAGTGTAGACGAAGAATACATAACACTTCGCAAATCATATTATATCTTACCATGAAACATAGAAATGAGATGCGATATCGCATTCTAATAATCATTAGAACCCTACTGCTACGATAGGTAGACATCTGCAAACGCTATTACCTTGCAAGGAAGTGTCGCATTTACATTCATTTGAAGTGTAGACGTGGAATACATAACACTTCGCAAATCATATTATATCTTACCATGAAACATAGAAATGAAGCATTAGATCTCTATTGCTGCGACACGTAGACATCTGCAAACGCTATTTCCTAGCGAGGAAGTGTCGCATTTACATTCATTTGAAGTGTAGACGAGGAATACATAACACTTCGCAAATCATATTATATCTTACCATGAAACATAGAAATGAGATGCGATATCGCGTTTTAATAAGCATTAGAACTCTACTGCTACGATAGGTAGACATCTGCAAACGCTATTTCCTTGCAAGGAAGTGTCGCATTTACATTCATTTGAAGTGTAGACGAGGAATGCACAAAACTTCGCAATGAATATTATATCTTATCATTAAACATATATATGAGATGCAATATATCGTTTTAAGAAGCATTTGAAATCTATTGCTACGATACCTAGACATCTGCAGACGCTACTTCCTTCCAAGGAAGTGTCGCATTTACATTCATTTCAAGTGTAGACGAGGAGTACATAACACTTCGCAAATCATATTATATCTTACCATGAAACATAGAAATGAGATGCGATTTCGCGTTTTAAGAATCATAAGAACTCTATTGCTACGATACTTAGACATCTGCAAACGCTCTTTCCTTGCAAGGAAGTGTCGCATTAACATTCATGTGAAGTGTACACGAGGAATACATAACACTTCGCAAATCATAATATATCTTACCATGAAACGTGGAAATGAGATGCGATATCGCGTTTTAAGAAGCATTAGAACACTATTGCTAAGATACGTAGACATCTGCAATCGATATTTCCTTGCTAGGAAGTGTCGCATTTACATTCATTTGAAGTGTAGATGAGGAATACATAACACTTCGCAAATCATATTATATCTTACCATGAAACATAGAATTGAGATGCGATATCGCGTTTTAACAATGATAAGAACTCCATTGCTACGATACGTAGACATCTGCAAACGCTATTTCCTTGCAAGGAAGTGTCGCATTTACATTCATTTGAAGTGTAGGCGAGGAATACATAACACTCCTCAAATTATATAATATCTTTCCATGAAACATAGAAATGAGATGCGATATCGCGTTTTAAGAAGCATTAGAACACTACTGCTACGATACCTAGACATCTGCAGACGCTATTTCCTAGCAAGGAAGTGTCGCATTTACATTCATTTCAAGTGTAGACGAGGAATACATAACACTTCGCAAATCATATTATATCTTACCATGAAACATAGAAATGAGTTGCGATATCGCGTTATAAGAAGCATTAGAACACTATTGCTACGACACCTAGACATCTGCAGACGCTATTTCCTAGCAAGGAAGTGTCGCATTTACATTCATTTGAAGTGTTGAAGAGGTATACATGACACATCGAAAATCATATTATATCTTACAATGAAACATAGAAATGAGATGCCATATCGCGTTTTAGGAATCATAAGAACTCCATTGCTACGATACGTAGACATCTGCAAACGCTATTTCCTTGCAAGGAAGTGTCGCATTTACATTCATTTGAAGTGTAGACGAGGAATGCACAAAACTTCGCAATGAATATTATATCTTATCATTAAACATATATATGAGATGCAATATATCGTTTTAAGAAGCATTTGAAATCTATTGCTACGATACCTAGACATCTGCAGACGCTACTTCCTTCCAAGGAAGTGTCGCATTTACATTCATTTGAAGTGTAGACGAGGAGTACATAACACTTCGCAAATCATATTATATCTTACCATGAAACATAGAAATGAGATGCGATTTCGCGTTTTAAGAATCATAAGAACTCTATTGCTACGATACTTAGACATCTGCAAACGCTCTTTCCTTGCAAGGAAGTGTCGCATTAACATTCATATGAAGTGTACACGAGGAATACATAACACTTCGCAAATCATAATATATCTTACCATGAAACATGGAAATGAGATGCGATATCGCGTTTTAAGAAGCATTAGAACACTATTGCTAAGATACGTAGAAATCTGCAAACGATATTTCCTTGCTAGGAAGTGTCGCATTTACAATCATTTAAAGTGTAGACGAAGAATACATAACACTTCGCAAATCATATTATATCTTACCATGAAACATAGAAATGAGATGCGATATCGCGTTCTAATAATCATTAGAACTCTACTGCTACGATAGGTAGACATCTGCAAACGCTATTTCCTTGCAAGGAAGTGTCGCATTTACATTCATTTGAAGTGTAGACGAGGAATACATAACACTACGCAAATCATATTATATCTTACCATGAAACATAGAAATGAAGCATTAGATCTCTATTGCTACGACACGTAGACATCTGCAAACGCTATTTCCTAGCGAGGAAGTGTCGCATTTACATTCATTTGAAGTGTAGACGAGGAATACATAACACTTCGCAAATCATATTATATCTTATCATGAAACATAGAAATGAGATGCGATATCGCGTTTTAATAAGCATTAGAACTCTATTGCTACGATACCTAGACATCTGCAGACGCTATTTCCTAGCAAGGAAGTGTCGCATTTACATTCATTTGAAGTGTAGACGAGATACACATGACACTTCGAAAATCATATTATATCTTACAATGAAACATAGAATTGAGATGCGATTTCGCGTTTTAAGAATCATAAGAACTCTATTGCTACGATACTTAGATATCTGCAAACGCTCTTTCCTTGCAAGGAAGTTTCGCATTTACATTCATTTGAAGTGTAGACGAGGAATACATAACACTTCGCAAATCATATTATATCTTACCATGAAACATAGAAGTGAGATGCGATATCGCGTTTTGAGAATCATAAGAACTCTATTGCTACGATACGTAGACATCTGCAAACGCTATTTCCTTGCAAGGATGTGTCGCATTTACATTCATTTGAAGTGTAGACGAGGAATATATAACACTTCGCAAATCATATTATATCTTACCATGAAACATAGAAATGAGATGTGATATCGCGTTTTAAGAAGCATTAGAAATCTATTGCTACGATACGTAGACATCTGCAAACGCTATTTCTTTGCAAGGAAGTGCCGCATTTACATTCATATGAAGTGTAGACGAGGAATACATAACACTTCGCAAATCATATTATATCTTACCATGAAACATAGATATGAGATGCGATATCGCGTTTTAAGAAGCATTTGAAATCTATTGCTACGATACGTAGATATCTGCAAACGCTATTTCTTTGCAAGGAAGTGTCGCATTTACATTCATTTGAAGTGTAGACGTGGAATACACACACTTCGCAAATCATATTATATCTTACCATGAAACATAGAAATGAGATGCGATTACGCGTTTTCAGAATCATAAGAACTCAATTGCTACGATACCTAGACATCTACAAACGCTCTTTCCTTGCAATGAAGTGTCGCATTAACATTCATATGAAGTGTACACGAGGAATACATAACACTTCGCAAATCATAATATATCTTACCATGAAACATGGAAATGAGATGCGATATCGCGTTTTAAGAAGCATTAGAACACTATTGCTAAGATACGTAGACATCTGCAAACGATATTTCCTTGCTAGGAAGTGTCGCATTTACATTCATTTGAAGTGTAGACGAAGAATACATAACACTTCGCAAATCATATTATATCTTACCATGAAACATAGAAATGAGATGCGATATCGGATTCTAATAATCATTAGAACTCTACTGCTACGATAGGTAGACATCTGCAATCGCTATTACCTTGCAAGGAAGTGTCGCATTTACATTCATTTGAAGTGTAGACGTGGAATACATAACACTTCGCAAATCATATTATATCTTACCATGAAACATAGAAATGAAGCATTAGATCTCTATTGCTGCGACACGTAGACATCTGCAAACGCTATTTCCTAGCGAGGAAGTGTCGCATTTACATTCATTTGAAGTGTAGACGAGGAATACATAACACTTCGCAAATCATATTATATCTTACCATGAAACATAGAAATGAGATGCGATATCGCGTTTTAATAAGCATTAGAACTCTACTGCTACGATAGGTAGACATCTGCAAACGCTATTTCCTTGCAAGGAAGTGTCGCATTTACATTCATTTGAAGTGTAGGCGAGGAATACATAACACTCCTCAAATTATATAATATCTTTCCATGAAACATAGAAATGAGATGCGATATCGCGTTTTAAGAAGCATTAGAACACTACTGCTACGATACCTAGACATCTGCAGACGCTATTTCCTAGCAAGGAAGTGTCGCATTTACATTCATTTCAAGTGTAGACGAGGAATACATAACACTTCGCAAATCATATTATATCTTACCATGAAACATAGAAATGAGTTGCGATATCGCGTTATAAGAAGCATTAGAACACTATTGCTACGACACCTAGACATCTGCAGACGCTATTTCCTAGCAAGGAAGTGTCGCATTTACATTCATTTGAAGTGTAGATGAGGAATACATAACACTTCGCAAATCATATTATATCTTACCATGAAACATAGAATTGAGATGCGATATCGCGTTTTAACAATGATAAGAACTCCATTGCTACGATACGTAGACATCTGCAAACGCTATTTCCTTGCAAGGAAGTGTCGCATTTACATTCATTTGAAGTGTAGGCGAGGAATACATAACACTCCTCAAATTATATAATATCTTTCCATGAAACATAGAAATGAGATGCGATATCGCGTTTTAAGAAGCATTAGAACTCTACTGCTACGATACCTAGACATCTGCAGACGCTATTTCCTAGCAAGGAAGTGTCGCATTTACATTCATTTCAAGTGTAGACGAGGAATACATAACACTTCGCAAATCATATTATATCTTACCATGAAACATAGAAATGAGTTGCGATATCGCGTTATAAGAAGCATTAGAACACTATTGCTACGACACCTAGACATCTGCAGACGCTATTTCCTAGCAAGGAAGTGTCGCATTTACATTCATTTGAAGTGTTGAAGAGGTATACATGACACATCGAAAATCATATTATATCTTACAATGAAACATAGAAATGAGATGCCATATCGCGTTTTAGGAATCATAAGAACTCCATTGTTACGATACGTAGACATCTGAAAACGCTATTTCCTTGCAAGGAAGTGTCGCATTTACATTCATTTGAAGTGTAGACGAGGAATGCACAAAACTTCGCAATGAATATTATATCTTATCATTAATCATATATATGAGATGCAATATATCGTTATAAGAAGCATTTGAAATCTATTGCTACGATACCTAGACATCTGCAGACGCTACTTCCTTCCAAGGAAGTGTCGCATTTACATTCATTTGAAGTGTAGACGAGGAGTACATAACACTTCGCAAATCATATTATATCTTACCATGAAACATAGAAATGAGATGTGATATCGCGTTTTAAGAAGCATTAGAAATCTATTGCTACGATACGTAGACATCTGCAAACGCTATTTCTTTGCAAGGAAGTGCCGCATTTACATTCATATGAAGTGTAGACGAGGAATACATAACACTTCGCAAATCATATTATATCTTACCATGAAACATAGATATGAGATGCGATATCGCGTTTTAAGAAGCATTTGAAATCTATTGCTACGATACGTAGATATCTGCAAACGCTATTTCTTTGCAAGGAAGTGTCGCATTTACATTCATTTGAAGTGTAGACGTGGAATACACACACTTCGCAAATCATATTATATCTTACCATGAAACATAGAAATGAGATGCGATTTCGCGTTTTAAGAATCATAAGAACTCAATTGCTACGATACTTAGACATCTACAAACGCTCTTTCCTTGCAAGGAAGTGTCGCATTAACATTCATATGAAGTGTACACGAGGAATACATAACACTTCGCAAATCATAATATATCTTACCATGAAACATGGAAATGAGATGCGATATCGCGTTTTAAGAAGCATTAGAACACTATTGCTAAGATACGTAGACATCTGCAAACGAAATTTCCTTGCTAGGAAGTGTCGCATTTACATTCATTTGAAGTGTAGACGAAGAATACATAACACTTCGCAAATCATATTATATCTTACCATGAAACATAGAAATGAGATGCGATATCGCATTCTAATAATCATTAGAACTCTACTGCTACGATAGGTAAACATCTGCAAACGCTATTACCTTGCAAGGAAGTGTCGCATTTACATTCATTTGAAGTGTAGACGTGGAATACATAACACTTCGCAAATCATATTATATCTTACCATGAAACATAGAAATGAAGCATTAGATCTCTATTGCTGCGACACGTAGACATCTGCAAACGCTATTTCCTAGCGAGGAAGTGTCGCATTTACATTCATTTGAAGTGTAGACGAGGAATACATAACACTTCGCAAATCATATTATATCTTACCATGAAACATAGAAATGAGATGCGATATCGCGTTTTAATAAGCATTAGAACTCTACTGCTACGATAGGTAGACATCTGCAAACGCTATTTCCTTGCAAGGAAGTGTCGCATTTACATTCATATGAAGTGTAGACGAGGAATACATAACACTTCGCAAATCATATTATATCTTACCATGAAACATGGAAATGAGATGCGATATCGCGTTTTAAGTAGCATTAGAACACTATTGCTACGATACGTAGACATCTGCAAACGCTATTTCCTTGCAAGGAAGTGTCGCATTTACATTCATTTGAAGTGTAGACGAGGAATGCACAAAACTTCGCAATGAATATTATATCTTATCATTAAACATATATATGAGATGCAATATATCGTTTTAAGAAGCATTTGAAATCTATTGCTACGATACCTAGACATCTGCAGACGCTACTTCCTTCCAAGGAAGTGTCGCATTTACATTCATTTCAAGTGTAGACGAGGAGTACATAACACTTCGCAAATCATATTATATCTTACCATGAAACATAGAAATGAGATGCGATTTCGCGTTTTAAGAATCATAAGAACTCTATTGCTACGATACTTAGACATCTGCAAACGCTCTTTCCTTGCAAGGAAGTGTCGCATTAACATTCATGTGAAGTGTACACGAGGAATACATAACACTTCGCAAATCATAATATATCTTACCATGAAACGTGGAAATGAGATGCGATATCGCGATTTAAGAAGCATTAGAACACTATTGCTAAGATACGTAGACATCTGCAAACGATATTTCCTTGCTAGGAAGTGTCGCATTTACATTCATTTGAAGTGTAGATGAGGAATACATAACACTTCGCAAATCATATTATATCTTACCATGAAACATAGAATTGAGATGCGATATCGCGTTTTAACAATGATAAGAACTCCATTGCTACGATACGTAGACATCTGCAAACGCTATTTCCTTGCAAGGAAGTGTCGCATTTACATTCATTTGAAGTGTAGGCGAGGAATACATAACACTCCTCAAATTATATAATATCTTTCCATGAAACATAGAAATGAGATGCGATATCGCGTTTTAAGAAGCATTAGAACACTACTGCTACGATACCTAGACATCTGCAGACGCTATTTCCTAGCAAGGAAGTGTCGCATTTACATTCATTTCAAGTGTAGACGAGGAATACATAACACTTCGCAAATCATATTATATCTTACCATGAAACATAGAAATGAGTTGCGATATCGCGTTATAAGAAGCATTAGAACACTATTGCTACGACACCTAGACATCTGCAGACGCTATTTCCTAGCAAGGAAGTGTCGCATTTACATTCATTTGAAGTGTTGAAGAGGTATACATGACACATCGAAAATCATATTATATCTTACAATGAAACATAGAAATGAGATGCCATATCGCGTTTTAGGAATCATAAGAACTCCATTGCTACGATACGTAGACATCTGCAAACGCTATTTCCTTGCAAGGAAGTGTCGCATTTACATTCATTTGAAGTGTAGACGAGGAATGCACAAAACTTCGCAATGAATATTATATCTTATCATTAAACATATATATGAGATGCAATATATCGTTTTAAGAAGCATTTGAAATCTATTGCTACGATACCTAGACATCTGCAGACGCTACTTCCTTCCAAGGAAGTGTCGCATTTACATTCATTTGAAGTGTAGACGAGGAGTACATAACACTTCGCAAATCATATTATATCTTACCATGAAACATAGAAATGAGATGCGATTTCGCGTTTTAAGAATCATAAGAACTCTATTGCTACGATACTTAGACATCTGCAAACGCTCTTTCCTTGCAAGGAAGTGTCGCATTAACATTCATATGAAGTGTACACGAGGAATACATAACACTTCGCAAATCATAATATATCTTACCATGAAACATGGAAATGAGATGCGATATCGCGTTTTAAGAAGCATTAGAACACTATTGCTAAGATACGTAGAAATCTGCAAACGATATTTCCTTGCTAGGAAGTGTCGCATTTACAATCATTTAAAGTGTAGACGAAGAATACATAACACTTCGCAAATCATATTATATCTTACCATGAAACATAGAAATGAGATGCGATATCGCGTTCTAATAATCATTAGAACTCTACTGCTACGATAGGTAGACATCTGCAAACGCTATTTCCTTGCAAGGAAGTGTCGCATTTACATTCATTTGAAGTGTAGACGAGGAATACATAACACTACGCAAATCATATTATATCTTACCATGAAACATAGAAATGAAGCATTAGATCTCTATTGCTACGACACGTAGACATCTGCAAACGCTATTTCCTAGCGAGGAAGTGTCGCATTTACATTCATTTGAAGTGTAGACGAGGAATACATAACACTTCGCAAATCATATTATATCTTATCATGAAACATAGAAATGAGATGCGATATCGCGTTTTAATAAGCATTAGAACTCTATTGCTACGATACCTAGACATCTGCAGACGCTATTTCCTAGCAAGGAAGTGTCGCATTTACATTCATTTGAAGTGTAGACGAGATACACATGACACTTCGAAAATCATATTATATCTTACAATGAAACATAGAATTGAGATGCGATTTCGCGTTTTAAGAATCATAAGAACTCTATTGCTACGATACTTAGACATCTGCAAACGCTCTTTCCTTGCAAGGAAGTTTCGCATTTACATTCATTTGAAGTGTAGACGAGGAATACATAACACTTCGCAAATCATATTATATCTTACCATGAAACATAGAAGTGAGATGCGATATCGCGTTTTGAGAATCATAAGAACTCTATTGCTACGATACGTAGACATCTGCAAACGCTATTTCCTTGCAAGGATGTGTCGCATTTACATTCATTTGAAGTGTAGACGAGGAATATATAACACTTCGCAAATCATATTATATCTTACCATGAAACATAGAAATGAGATGTGATATCGCGTTTTAAGAAGCATTAGAAATCTATTGCTACGATACGTAGACATCTGCAAACGCTATTTCTTTGCAAGGAAGTGCCGCATTTACATTCATATGAAGTGTAGACGAGGAATACATAACACTTCGCAAATCATATTATATCTTACCATGAAACATAGATATGAGATGCGATATCGCGTTTTAAGAAGCATTTGAAATCTATTGCTACGATACGTAGATATCTGCAAACGCTATTTCTTTGCAAGGAAGTGTCGCATTTACATTCATTTGAAGTGTAGACGTGGAATACACACACTTCGCAAATCATATTATATCTTACCATGAAACATAGAAATGAGATGCGATTACGCGTTTTCAGAATCATAAGAACTCAATTGCTACGATACCTAGACATCTACAAACGCTCTTTCCTTGCAAGGAAGTGTCGCATTAACATTCATATGAAGTGTACACGAGGAATACATAACACTTCGCAAATCATAATATATCTTACCATGAAACATGGAAATGAGATGCGATATCGCGTTTTAAGAAGCATTAGAACACTATTGCTAAGATACGTAGACATCTGCAAACGATATTTCCTTGCTAGGAAGTGTCGCATTTACATTCATTTGAAGTGTAGACGAAGAATACATAACACTTCGCAAATCATATTATATCTTACCATGAAACATAGAAATGAGATGCGATATCGGATTCTAATAATCATTAGAACTCTACTGCTACGATAGGTAGACATCTGCAAACGCTATTACCTTGCAAGGAAGTGTCGCATTTACATTCATTTGAAGTGTAGACGTGGAATACATAACACTTCGCAAATCATATTATATCTTACCATGAAACATAGAAATGAAGCATTAGATCTCTATCGCTGCGACACGTAGACATCTGCAAACGCTATTTCCTAGCGAGGAAGTGTCGCATTTACATTCATTTGAAGTGTAGACGAGGAATACATAACACTTCGCAAATCATATTATATCTTACCATGAAACATAGAAATGAGATGCGATATCGCGTTTTAATAAGCATTAGAACTCTACTGCTACGATAGGTAGACATCTGCAAACGCTATTTCCTTGCAAGGAAGTGTCGCATTTACATTCATATGAAGTGTAGACGAGGAATACATAACACTTCGCAAATCATATTATATCTTACCATGAAACATAGAAATGAGATGCGATATCGCGTTCTAATAATCATTAGAACTCTACTGCTACGATAGGTAGACATCTGCAAACGCTATTTCCTTGCAAGGAAGAGTCGCATTTACATTCATTTGAAGTGTAGATGAGGAATACATAACACTTCGCAAATCATATTATATCTTACCATGAAACATAGAATTGAGATGCGATATCGCGTTTTAACAATGATAAGAACTCCATTGCTACGATACGTAGACATCTGCAAACGCTATTTCCTTGCAAGGAAGTGTCGCATTTACATTCATTTGAAGTGTAGGCGAGGAATACATAACACTCCTCAAATTATATAATATCTTTCCATGAAACATAGAAATGAGATGCGATATCGCGTTTTAAGAAGCATTAGAACTCTACTGCTACGATACCTAGACATCTGCAGACGCTATTTCCTAGCAAGGAAGTGTCGCATTTACATTCATTTCAAGTGTAGACGAGGAATACATAACACTTCGCAAATCATATTATATCTTACCATGAAACATAGAAATGAGTTGCGATATCGCGTTATAAGAAGCATTAGAACACTATTGCTACGACACCTAGACATCTGCAGACGCTATTTCCTAGCAAGGAAGTGTCGCATTTACATTCATTTGAAGTGTTGAAGAGGTATACATGACACATCGAAAATCATATTATATCTTACAATGAAACATAGAAATGAGATGCCATATCGCGTTTTAGGAATCATAAGAACTCCATTGTTACGATACGTAGACATCTGAAAACGCTATTTCCTTGCAAGGAAGTGTCGCATTTACATTCATTTGAAGTGTAGACGAGGAATGCACAAAACTTCGCAATGAATATTATATCTTATCATTAATCATATATATGAGATGCAATATATCGTTATAAGAAGCATTTGAAATCTATTGCTACGATACCTAGACATCTGCAGACGCTACTTCCTTCCAAGGAAGTGTCGCATTTACATTCATTTGAAGTGTAGACGAGGAGTACATAACACTTCGCAAATCATATTATATCTTACCATGAAACATAGAAATGAGATGTGATATCGCGTTTTAAGAAGCATTAGAAATCTATTGCTACGATACGTAGACATCTGCAAACGCTATTTCTTTGCAAGGAATTGCCGCATTTACATTCATATGAAGTGTAGACGAGGAATACATAACACTTCGCAAGTCATATTATATCTTACCATGAAACATAGATATGAGATGCGATATCGCGTTTTAAGAAGCATTTGAAATCTATTGCTACGATACGTAGATATCTGCAAACGCTATTTCTTTGCAAGGAAGTGCCGCATTTACATTCATTTGAAGTGTAGACGTGGAATACACACACTTCGCAAATCATATTATATCTTACCATGAAACATAGAAATGAGATGCGATTTCGCGTTTTAAGAATCATAAGAACTCAATTGCTACGATACTTAGACATGTACAAACGCTCTTTCCTTGCAAGGAAGTGTCGCATTAACATTCATATGAAGTGTACACGAGGAATACATAACACTTCGCAAATCATATTATATCTTACCATGAAACATAGAAATGAAGCATTAGATCTCTATTGCTACGACACGTAGACATCTGCAAACGCTATTTCCTAGCGAGGAAGTGTCGCATTTACATTCATTTGAAGTGTAGACGAGGAATACATAACACTTCGCAAATCATATTATATCTTAGAATGAAACATAGAAATGAGATGCGATATCGCGTTTTAATAAGCATTAGAACTCTATTGCTACGATACCTAGACATCTGCAGACGCTATTTCCTAGCAAGGAAGTGTCGCATTTACATTCACTTGAAGTGTAGACGAGGTATACATGACACTTCGAAAATCATATTATATCTTACCATGAAACATGGAAATGAGATGCGATATCGCGTTTTAAGTAGCATTAGAACACTATTGCTACGATACGTAAACATCTGCAAACGCTATTTCCTTGCAAGGAAGTGTCGCATTTACATTCATTTGAAGTGTAGACGAGGAATGCACAAAACTTCGCAATGAATATTATATCTTATCATGAAACATAGAAATAAGATGCGATATCGCGTTTTAATAAGCATTAGAACTCTATTGCTACGATACCTAGACATCTGCAGACGCTATTTCCTAGCAAGGAAGTGTCGCATTTACATTCATTTGAAGTGTAGACGAGGAGTACATAACACTTCGCAAATCATATTTTATCTTACCATGAAACATAGAAATGAGATGCGATTTCGCGTTTTAAGAATCATAAGAACTCAATTGCTACGATACTTAGACATCTACAAACGCTATTTCCTTGCAAGGAAGTGTCGCATTTACATTCATTTGAAGTGTAGACGAGGAATGCACAAAACTTCGCAATGAATATTATATCTTATCATGAAACATAGAAATGAGATGCGATATCGCGTTTTAATAAGCATTAGAACTCTATTGCTACGATACCTAGACATCTGCAGACGCTATTTCCTAGCAAGGAAGTGTCGCATTTACATTCATTTGAAGTGTAGACGAGGAGTACATAACACTTCGCAAATCATATTATATCTTACCATGAAACATAGAAATGAGATGCGATTTCGCGTTTTAAGAATCATAAGAACTCTATTGCTACGATACTTAGACATCTGCAAACGCTCTTTCCTTGCAAGGAAGTGTCGCATTAACATTCATGTGAAGTGTACACGAGGAATACATAACACTTCGCAAATCATAATATATCTTACCATGAAACGTGGAAATGAGATGCGATATCGCGTTTTAAGAAGCATTAGAACACTATTGCTAAGATACGTAGACATCTGCAAACGATATTTCCTTGCTAGGAAGTGTCGCATTTACATTCATTTGAAGTGTAGACGGAGAATACATAACACTTCGCAAATCATATTATATCTTACCATGAAACATAGAAATGAGATGCGATATCGCGTTCTAATAATCATTAGAGCTCTACTGCTACGATACCTAGACATCTGCAGACGCTATTTCCTAGCAAGGAAGTGTCGCATTTACATTCATTTGAAGTGTAGACGAGGTACACATGACACTTCGAAAATCATATTATATCTTACAATGAAACATAGAAATGAGATGCGATTTCGCGTTTTAAGAATCATAAGAACTCTATTGCTACGATACTTAGACATCTGCAAACGCTCTTTCCTTGCAAGGAAGTTTCGCATTTACATTCATTTGAAGTGTAGGCGAGGAATACATAACACTCCTCAAATTATATAATATCTTTCCATGAAACATAGAAATGAGATGCGATATCGCGTTTTAAGAAGCATTAGAACTCTACTGCTACGATACCTAGACATCTGCAGACGCTACTTCCTAGCAAGGAAGTGTCGCATTTACATTCATTTCAAGTGTAGACGAGGAATACATAACACTTCGCAAATCATATTATATCTTACCATGAAACATAGAAATGAGTTGCGATATCGCGTTATAAGAAGCATTAGAACACTATTGCTACGACACCTAGACATCTGCAGACGCTATTTCCTAGCAAGGAAGTGTCGCATTTACATTCATTTGAAGTGTTGAAGAGGTATACATGACACATCGAAAATCATATTATATCTTACAATGAAACATAGAAATGAGATGCCATATCGCGTTTTAAGAATCATAAGAACTCCATTGCTACGATACGTAGACATCTGCAAACGCTATTTCCTTGCAAGGAAGCGTCGCATTTACATTCATTTGAAGTGTAGGCGAGGAATACATAACACTCCTCAATTTATATAATATCTTTCCATGAAACATAGAAATGAGATGCGATATCGCGTTTTAATAAGCATTAGAACTCTACTGCTACTATAGGTAGACATCTGCAAACGCAATTTCCTTGCAAGGAAGTGTCGCATTTACATTCATTTGAAGTGTAGACGAGGAATACATAACACTACGCAAATCATATTATATCTTACCATGAAACATAGAATTGAAGCATTAGAACTCCATTGCTACTATACGTAGACATGCGCAAACGCTATTTCCTAGCGAGGAAGTGTCGCATTTACATTAATTTGAAGCGTAGACGAGGAATAAATAACACTTCGCAAATCATATTATATCTTACCATGAAACATAGAAATGAGATGCGATATCGCGTTTTAAGAATCATAAGAAATCTAATGCTACGATACGTAGCCATCTGCAAACGCTATTTCCTTGCAATGTAGTGTCGCATTTACATTCATTTGAATCGTAGACGAGGAATGCATAACACTTCGCAATGAATATTATATCTTATCATTAAACATAGATATGAGATGCAATATATCGTTTTAAGAAGCATTTGAACTCTATTGCTACGATACCTAGACATCTGCAGACGCTATTTCCTAGCAATGAAGTGTCGCATTTACATTCATTTGAAGTGTAGACGAGGAGTACATAACACTTCGCAAATCATATTATATCTTACCATGAAACATAGAAATGAGATGCGATATCGCGTTTTAAGAATCACAAGAACTATATTGCTACGATACGTAGACATCTGCAGACGCAATTTCCTTGCAAGAAAGTGTCGCATTTACATTCATTTGAATCGTATACTAGGAATGCATAACACTTCGCAATGAATATTATATCTTATCATTAAACATAAATATGAGATGCAATATATCGTTTTAAGAAGCATTTGAACTCTATTGCTACGATACCTAGACATCTGCAGACGCTATTTCCTAGCAATGAAGTGTCGCATTTACATTCATTTGAAGTGTAGACGAGGAATACATAACACCTCGCAAATCATATTATATCTTACCATGAAACATAGAAATGAGTTGCGATATCGCGTTATAAGTAGCATTAGAACACTATTGCTACGATACTTAGACATCTGCAGACGTTATTTCCTAGCAAGGAAGTGTCGCATTTACATTCATTTGAAGTGTTGACGAGGTATACATGACACGTCGAAAATCATATTATATCTTACAATGAAACATAGAAATGAGATGCCATATCGCGTTTTAAGAAGCATTAGAAATCTATTGCTACGATACGTAGACTTCTGCAAACGCTATTTCCTTGCAAGGAAGAGTCGCATTCACATTCATTTGAAGTGTAGACGAGGAATACATAACACTTCGCAAATCATATTATATCTTACCATGAAACATAGAATTGAGATGCGATATCGCGTTTTAAGAATCATAAGAACTCCATTGCTACGATACGTAGACATCTGCAAACGCTATTTCCTTGCAAGGAAGCGTCGCATTTACATTCATTTGAAGTGTAGGCGAGGAATACATAACACTCCTCAAATTATATAATATCTTTCCATGAAACATAGAAATGAGATGCGATATCGCGTTATAATAAGCATTAGAACTCTACTGCTACGATAGGTAAACATCTGCAAACGCTATTTCCTTGCAAGAAAGTGTCGCATTTACATTCATTTGAAGTGTAGACGAGGAATACGTCACACTTCGCAAATCATATTATATCTTACCATGAAACATAGAAATGAGATGCGATATCGCGTTTTAAGAAGCATTAGAACACTATTGCTACGATACGTAGACATCTGCAAACGCTATTTCCTTGCTAGAAAGTGTCGCATTTACATTCATTTGAAGCGTATACGAAGAACACATAACACTTCGCAAGTCATATTATATCTTACCATGAAACATAGAAATGAGGTGCGATATCGCGTTTTAAGAATCATAAGAACTCTATCGCTACGATACCTAGACATCTGCAGACGCTATTTCCTTGCAAGGATGTGTCGCATTTACATTCATTTGAAGTGTAGACGAGGAATACATAACACTTCGCAAATCATATTATATCTTACCATGAAACATAGAATTGAGATCGATATCGCGTTTTAAGAATCATAAGAACTCCTTTCCTACGGTACGTAGACATCTGCAAACGCTATTTCCTTGCAAGGAAGTGTCGCATTTACATTCATTTGAAGTGTGGACGAGGAATACATAACACTTCGCAAATCATATTATATCTTACCGTGAAGCATAGATATGAGATGCGATATCGCGTTTTAAGAAGCATTAGAACTCTATTGCTACTATAGGTAGACATCTGCAAACGCAATTTCCTTGCAAGGAAGTGTCGCATTTACATTCATTTGAAGTGTAGACGAGGAATACATAACACTTCGCAAATCATATTATATCTTACCATGAAACATAGAAATGAAGCATTAGAACTCTATTGCTACGATACGTAGACATCCGCAAACGCTATTTCCTAGCGAGGAAGTGTCGCATTTACATTAATTTGAAGCGTAGACGAGGAATACATAACACTTCGCAAATCATATTATATCTTACCATGAAACATAGAAATGAGATGCGATATCGCGTTTTAAGAATCATAAGAACTCTAATGCTACGATACGTAGCCATCTGCAAACGCTATTTCCTTGCAAGGTAGTGTCGCATTTACATTCATTTGAATCGTAGACGAGGAATGCATAACACTTCGCAATGAATATTATATCTTACCATGAAACATAGAAATGAGATGCGATATCGCGTTTTAAGAAGCATTAGAACTCTATTGCTACGATACGTAGACATCTGCAAACGCTATTTCCTTGCAAGAAAGTGTCGCATTTACATTCATTTGATTCGTATACGAGGAATGCATAACACTTCGCAATGAATATTATTTCTTATCATGAAACATAGATATGAGATGCAATATCTCGCTTTAAGAAGCATTTGGACTCTATTGCTACGATACCTAGACATCTGCAAACGCTATTTCCTAGCGAAGAAGTGTCGCATTCACATTCATTTGAAGTGTAGACGAGGAATACATAACACTTCGCAAATCATATTATATCCTACCATGAAACATAGAAATGAGATGCGATATCGCGTTTTAAGAATCATAAGAACTCTATTGCTACGATACGTAGACATCTGCAAACGCTATTTCTTTCCAAGGAAGTGTCGCATTTACATTCATTTGAAGTGTAGACGACGAATACATAACACTTCGCAAATCATATTATATCTTACCATGAAACATAGAAATGAAATGCGATATCGCGTTTTAATAAGCATTAGAACTCTACTGTTACGATAGGTAGACATCTGCAAACGCTATTTCCTTGCAAGGAAGTGTCGCATTTACATTCATTTGAATTGTAGACGAGGAATACATCACACTTCGCAAATCATATTATATCTTACCATGAAACATAGAAATGAGATGCGATATTGTGCTTTGTAAAGCATTAGAACCCTATCGCTACGATACCTAGACATCTGCAGATGCTATTTCCATTCAAGGAAGTGTCGCATTTACATTCATTTGAAGTGTAGACGAGGAGTACATAACACTTCGCAAATCATATTATATCTTACCATGAAACATAGAAATGAGGTGCGATATCGCGTTTTAAGAATCATAAGAACTCTATTGCTACGATTCGCAGACATCTGCAAACGCTATTTCTTTGCAAGGAAGTGTCGCATTTACATTCATTTGAAGTGTAGACGAGGAATACATAACACTTCACAAATCATATTATATCTTACCATGAAATATAGAAATGAGGTGCGATATCGCGTTTTAAGAAGCATTAGAACTCTATCGCTACGATACCTAGACATGTGCAGACGCTATTTCCTAGCAAGGAAGTGTCGCATTTACATTCATATGAAGTGTAGACGAGGAATACATAAGACTTCGCAAATCATATTATATCTTACCATGAAGCATGGAAATGGGATGCGATATCGCGTTTTAAGAAGCATTAGAACACTATTGCTACGATACGTAGACATCTGCAAACGCTATTTCCTTGCAAGGAAGTGTCGCATTTTCTTTCATTTGAAGTGTAGACGAGGAATACATAACACTTCGCAAATCATATTATATCTTACCATGAAACATAGAAATGAGATGCGATATCGCGTTTTAAGAAGCATTAGAACTCTATTGCTACGATACCTAGACATCTGCAGACACTATTTCGTAGCAAGGAAGTGTCGCATTTATATTCATTTGAAGTGTAGACGAGGAATACATAAGACTTCGCAAATCATATTATATCTTACCATGAAACATAGAAATGAGATGCGATATCGCGTCTTAAGAAGCATTAGAACATTACTGCTACGATACCTAGACATCTGCAGACGCTATTTCCTAGCAAGGAAGTGTCGCATTTACATTCATTTGAAGTGTAGACGAGGAATACATGACACTTCGCAAATCATATTATATCTTACCATGAAGCATAGAAATGAGATGCGATATCGCGTTTTAAGAAGCATCAGAATTCTATTGCTACGATACGTAGACATCTGCAGATGCTATTTCCATTCAAGGAAGTGTCGCATTTACATTCATTTGAAGTGTAGACGAGGAGTACATAAGACTTCGCAAATCATATTATATCTTACCATGAAACATAGAAATGAGATGCGATATCGCGTTTTAAGGATCATAAGAACTCTATTGCTACGATACATGGACATCTGCAAACGCTATTTCCTTGCAAGGAAGTGTCGCATTTACATTCATTTGAAGTGTAGGCGAGGAATACATAACACTCCTCAAATTATATAATATCTTTCCATGAAACATAGAAATGAGATGCGTTATCGCGTTTTAAGAAGCATTAGAACTCTACTGCTACGATACCTAGACATCTGCAGACGCTATTTCCTAGCAAGGAAGTGTCGCATTTACATTCATTTCAAGTGTAGGCGAGGAATACATAACACTCCTCAAATTATATAATATCTTTCCATGAAACATAGAAATGAGATGCGATATCGCGTTTTAATAAGCATTAGAACTCTACTGCTACGATAGGTAGACATCTGCAAACGCTATTTCCTTGCAAGGAAGTGTCGCATTTACATTCATTTGAAGTGTAAACGAGGAATACATAACACTTCGCAAATCATAGTATATCTTACCATGAAACATAGAAATGAGATGCGCTATCGCGTTCTAGGAAGCATTAGAACTCTATTGATACGATAGGCAGATATCTGCAAACGCTATTTCTTTGCAAGGAAGTGTCGCATTTACATTCATTTGAAGTGTAGGCGAGGAATATATAAGACTTCGCAAATCGTGTTATATCTTACCATGAAACATAGAATTGAGATGCGATATCGCGTTTTAAGAAGCATTAGAACTCTATTGCTACGATACCTAGACATCTGCAGACGCTATTTCCTACCAAGGAAGTGTCGCATTTTCTTTCATTTGAAGTGTAGACGAGGAATACATAACACTTCGCAAATCATATTATATCTTACCATGAAACATAGAAATGAGATGCGATATCGCGTTTTAAGAAGCATTAGAACTCTATTGCTACGATACCTAGACATCTGCAGACACTATTTCGTAGCAAGGAAGTGTCGCATTTATATTCATTTGAAGTGTAGACGAGGAATACATAAGACTTCGCAAATCATATTATATCTTACCATGAAACATAGAAATGAGATGCGATATCGCGTTTTAAGAAGCATTAGAACACTATTGCTACGATACCTAGACATCTGCAGACGCTATTTCCTAGCAAGGAAGTGTCGCATTTACATTCATTTGAAGTGTAGACGAGGAATACATAACACTTCGCAAATCATATTATAACTTACCATGAAACATAGAATTGAGATGCGATATCGCGTTTTAAGAATCATAAGAACTCCATTGCTACGATACGTAGACATCTGCAAACGCTATTTCCTTGCAAGGAAGTGTCGCATTTACATTCATTTGAAGTGTAGGCGAGGAATACATAACACTCCTCAAATTATATAATATCTTTCCATGAAACATAGAAATGAGATGCGTTATCGCGTTTTAAGAAGCATTAGAACTCTACTGCTACGATACCTAGACATCTGCAGACGCTATTTCCTAGCAAGGAAGTGTCGCATTTACATTCATTTCAAGTGTAGGCGAGGAATACATAATACTCCTCAAATTATATAATATCTTTCCATGAAACATAGAAATGAGATGCGATATCGCGTTTTAATAAGCATTAGAACTCTACTGCTACGATAGGTAGACATCTGCAAACGCTATTTCCTTGCAAGGAAGTGTCGCATTTACATTCATTTGAGGTGTAAACGAGGAATACATAACACTTCGCAAATCATATTATATCTTACCATGAAACATAGAAATGAGATGCGCTATCGCGTTCTAGGAAGCATTAGAACTCTATTGATACGATAGGCAGATATCTGCAAACGCTATTTCTTTGCAAGGAAGTGTCGCATTTACATTCATTTGAAGTGTAGGCGAGGAATACATAAGACTTCGCAAATCGTGTTATATCTTACCATGAAACATAGAATTGAGATGCGATATCGCGTTTTAAGAAGCATTAGAACTCTATTGCTACGATACCTAGACATCTGCAGACGCTATTTCCTACCAAGGAAGTGTCGCATTTTCTTTCATTTGAAGTGTAGACGAGGAATACATAACACTTCGCAAATCATATTATATCTTACCATGAAACATAGAAATGAGATGCGATATCGCGTTTTAAGAAGCATTAGAACTCTATTGCTACGATACCTAGACATCTGCAGACACTATTTCGTAGCAAGGAAGTGTCGCATTTATATTCATTTGAAGTGTAGACGAGGAATACATAAGACTTCGCAAATCATATTATATCTTACCATGAAACATAGAAATGAGATGCGATATCGCGTTTTAAGAAGCATTAGAACACTATTGCTACGATACCTAGACATCTGCAGACGCTATTTCCTAGCAAGGAAGTGTCGCATTTACATTCATTTGAAGTGTAGACGAGGAATACATGACACTTCGCAAATCATATTATATCTTTCCATGAAACATAGAAATGAGATGCGATAACGCGTTTTAAGAAGCATCAGAATTCTATTGCTACGATACGTAGACATCTGCAGATGCTATTTCCATTCAAGGAAGTGTCGCATTTACATTCATTTGAAGTGTAGACGAGGAGTACATAACACTTCGCAAATCATATTATATCTTACCATGAAACATAGAAATGAGATGCGATATCGCGTTTTAAGGATCATAAGAACTCTATTGCTACTATACCTAGACATCTGCAGACACTATTTCGTAGCAAGGAAGTGTCGCATTTATATTCATTTGAAGTGTAGACGAGGAATACATAAGACTTCGCAAATCATATTATATCTTACCATGAAACATAGAAATGAGATGCGATATCGCGTTTTAAGAAGCATTAGAACACTATTGCTACGATACCTAGACATCTGCAGACGCTATTTCCTAGCAAGGAAGTGTCGCATTTACATTCATTTGAAGTATAGGCGAGGAATACATGACACTTCGCAAATCATATTATATCTTACCATGAAACATAGAAATGAGATGCGATATCGCGTTTTAAGAAGCATCAGAATTCTATTGCTACGATACGTAGACATCTGCAAACGCTATTTCTTTCCAAGGAAGTGTCGCATTTACATTCATTTGAAGTGTAGACGAGGAATACATAACACTTCGCAAATCATATTATATCTTACCATGAAACATAGAAATGAAATGCGATATCGCGTTTTAATAAGCATTAGAACTCTACTGCTACGATAGGTAGACATCTGCAAACGCTATTTCCTTTCAAGGAAGTGTCGCATTTACATTCATTTGAAGTGTAGACGAGGAGTACATAACACTTCGCAAATCATATTATATCTTACCATGAAGCATAGAAATGAGATGCGATATCGCGTTTTAAGAAGCATAAGAACTCTATTGCTACTATAGGTAGACATCTGCAAACGCTATTTCCTTGCAAGGAAGTGTCGCCTTTACATTCATTTGAAGTGTAGACGAGGAACACATAACACTTCGCAAATCATATTATATCTTTCCATGAAACATAGAAATGAGATGCGATATCGCGTTTTAAGAAGCATTAGAACACT
>NW_027490735.1:0-62876 GCF_050948175.1 Xylocopa sonorina | reverse complement strand
GATGCAATATCTCGTTTTAAGAAGCTTTTGAACACTATTGCTTCGATACGTAGACATCTGCAAACGCTATTTCCTTGCAAGGTAGTGTCGCATTTACATTCATTTGAATCGTAGACGAGGAATGCATAACACTTCGCAATGAATATTATATCTTATCATGAAACATAGATATGAGATGCAATATCTCCTTTTAAGAAGCATTTGAACTCTATTGCTTCGATACGTAGACATCTGCAAACACTATTTCCTAGCGAGGAAGTGTCGCATTCACATTCATTTGATGTGTGGACGAGGAATACATAACACTCCGCAAATCATATTATATCTTACCATGAAACATAGAAATGAGATGCGATATCGCGTTTTAAGAATGATATGAATTCTATTGCTACGATACGTAGATATGTGCAATCGCTACTACCTTGCAAGGAAGTGTCGCATTTACTTTCATTTGAATCGTAGACGAGGAATGCATAACACTTTGCAATGAATATTATATCTTATCATGAAACATAGATATGAGATGCAATATCTCGTTTTAAGAAGCTTTTGAACTCTATTGCTTCGATACGTAGACATCTGCAAACGCTATTTCCTTGCAAGGAAGTGTCGCATTTACATTCATTTGAAGTGTAGACGAGGAATACATATCACTCCGCAAATTACATTATATCTTACCATGAAACATAGAAATGAGATGCGATATCGCGTTTTAAGAATCATAAGAACTCTATTGCAACGATACGTAGACATGTGCAATCGCGACTACCTTGCAAAGATGTGTCGCATTTACTTTCATTTGAATCGTAGACGAGGAAAACATGACACTTCGCAATGAATATTATATCTTATCATGAAACATAGATATGAGATGCAATATCTCGTTTTAAGAAGCATTTGAACTCTATTGCTTCGATACGTAGACATCTGCAAACGCTATTTCCTTGCAAGGAAGTGTCGCATTTATATTCATTTGAAGTGTAGAAGAGGAATACATGACACTTCGCAAATCATATTATATCTTACCATGAAACATAGAAAGGAGATGCGATATCGCGCTTTAAGAAGCATTAGAAAGCTATTGCTACGATACGTAGACATCTGCAAACGCTATTTCCTTGCAAGAAAATGTCGCATTTACATTCATTTGAAGTGTAGACGATGGATACATAACACTTCGCAAATCATATTATACCTTACCATGAAACATAGAAATGAGATGCGATATCGCGTTTTAAGAATCATAAGAACTCTATTGCAGCGATACGTAGACATCTGCAAACGTTATTTCCTTGCAAGGAAGTGTCGCATTTACATTCATTTGAAGTGTAGACAAGGAATACATGATACTTCGCAAATCATATTATATCTTACCATGAATCATAGAAATGAGATGCGATATCTCGTTTTAAGAAGCATTTGAACTCTATTGCAGCGATACGTAGACATCTGCAAACGCTATTTCCTTGCAAGGAAGTGTCGCATTTACATTCATTTGAAGTGTAGACGAGGAATACATAACACTTCGCAAATCATATTGTATCTTACCATCACACATAGAAATGAGATGCGTTATCGCTTTTTAAGAATCATAAGAACTCTATTGCTACGATACGTAGACATCTGCAAACGCTATTTCCTTGCAAAGAAGTGTCGCATTTACATTCATTTGAAGTGTAGACGAGGAATACATAACACTTCGCAAATCATATTATATCTTACCATGAAACATAGAAATGAGATGCGATATCGCCTTTTAAGAAGTATTAGAACCCAACTGCTACGATACGTAGACATCTGCAAACGCTATTTCCTAGCGAGGAAGTGTCGCATTTGCATTCATTTGAATTGTAGACGAGGAATACATAACACTCCGCAAATCATATTATATCTTACCATGAAACATAGAAATGAGATGCGATATCGCGTTTTAAGAATCATAAGAACACTACTGCTACGATACGTAGACATCTGCAATCGCTATTTCCTTGCAAAGAAGTGTCGCATTTACATTCATTTGAAGTGTAGCCGAGGAATACATAACACTTCGCAAATCGTATTATATCTTACCATGAAACATAGAAATGAGATGCGATATCGCGTTTTAAGAAGCATTAGAACTCTATTGCTACGATCGGTAGACATCTGCAAACGCTATTTCCTTGCAAGGAAGTGTCACATTTACATTCATTTGAATCGTAGACGAGGAATTCATAACACTTCGCAATGAATATTATATCTTATCATGAAACATAGATATGAGATGCAATATCTCGTTTTAAGAAGCATTTGAACTCTATTGCTTCGATACGTGGATATCTGCAAACGCTATTTCCTTGCAAGGAAGTGTCGCATTTACATTCATTTGAAGTGTAGACGAGGAATACATAACACTCCGCAAATCATATTATATCTTACCATGAAACATAAAAATGAGATGCGATATCGCGTTTTAAGAGTCATAAGAACTCTATTGCAACGATACGTAGACATCTGCAAACGCTATTTCCTTGCAAAGATGTGTCGCATTTACATTCATTTGAAGTGTAGACGAGGAATACATAACACTTCGCAAATCATATTATATCTTACCATGAAACATAGAAATGAGATGCGATATCGCGTTTTAAGAAAGCATTTGAACTCTATTGCTTCGATACGTAGACATCTGCAAACGCTATTTCCAAGCGCGGAAGTGTCGCCTTCACATTCATTTGAAGTGTAGACGAGGAATACATAACACTTCGCAGATCATATTGTATCTTACCATGAAACATAGAAATGAGATGCGATATCGCGTTTTAAGAAGCATTTGAACCGTATTGCTTCGATACGTAGACATCTGCAAACGCTATTTCCTAGCGAGGAAGTGTCGCATTCACATTCATTTGATGTGTAGACGAGGAATACATAACACTTCGCAAATCATGTTTTATCTTACCATGAAACATAGAAATGAGATGCGATATCGCGTTTTAAGAATGATATGAACTCTATTGCTACGATACGTAGACATGTGCAATCGCTACTACCTTGCAAGGAAGTGTCGCATTTACTTTCATTTGAATCGTAGACGAGGAATACATGACACTTCGCAATGAATATTATATCTTATCATGAAACATAGGTATGAGATGCAATATCTCGTTTTAAGAAGCATTTGAACTCTATTACTTCGATACGTAGACATCTGCAAACGCAATTTCCTTGCAAGGAAGTGTCGCATTTACATTCATTTGAAGTGTAGACGAGGAATACATGACACTTCGCAAATCATATTATATCTTACCATGAAACATAGAAATGAGATGCGATATCGCGCTTTAAGAATCATAAGAACTCTATTGCTACGATACGTAGACAACTGCAAACGCTATTTCCTAGCGAGGAAGTATCGCATTCACATTCATTTGAAGTGTAGACGAGGAATACATAACACTTCGCAAGTCATATTATATCTTACCATGAAACATAGAAATGAGATGCGATATCGCGTTTTAAGAATCATAAGAACTCTATTGCTACGATACGTAGACATCTGCAAACGCTATTTCCTTGCAAGGAAGTGTCGCATTTACATTCATCTGAATCGTAGTCGAGGAATGCATAACACTTCGCAATGAATATTATATCTTATCATGAAACATAGAAATGACATGCGATATCGCGTTTTAAGAAGCACCAGAAATCCATTGCTACGATACGTAGACATCTGCAAAACGCTATTTCCTTGCAAGAAAATGTCGCATTTACATTCATTTGAAGTGTAGACGACGGATACATAACACTTCGCAAATCATATTATACCTTACCATGAAACATAGGAATGAGATGCGATATCGCGTTTTTAGAATCATAAGAACTCTATTGCAGCGATACGTAGACATCTGCAAACGTTATTTCCTTGCAAGGAAGTGTCGCATTTACATTCATTTGATGTGTAGACGAGGCATACATAACACTTCGCAAATCATATTGTATCTTACCATGAAACATAGAAATGAGATGCGATATCGCGTTTTAAGAAGCATTAGAACTCTACTGCTACGATACGCAGACATCTGCAAACGCTATTTCCTAGCGAGGAAGTCACATTCACATTCATTTGTAGTGTAGACGAGTAATACATAACACTTCGCAAATCATGTTATATCTTACCATGAAACATAGAAATGAGATGCGATATCGCGTTTTAAGAATGATATGAAATCTATTGCTACGATACGTAGACATGTGCAATCGCTACTACCTTGCAAGGAAGTGTCGCATTTACATTCATCTGAATCGTAGACGAGGAATGCATAACACTTCGCAATGAATGTTATATCTTATCATGAAACATATATATGAGATGCAATATCTCGTTTTAAGAAGCACTTGAACTCTATTGCTTCGACACGTAGACATCTGCAAACGCTATTTCCTTGCAAGGTAGTGTCGCATTTACATTCATTTGAATTGTAGACGAGGAATGCATAACACTTCGCAATGAATATTATATCTTATCATGAAACATAGATATGAGATGCAATATCTCCTTTTAAGAAGCATTTGAACTCTATTGCTTCGAAACGTAGACATCTGCAAACACTATTTCCTAGCGAGGAAGTGTCGCATTCACATTCATTTGATGTGTGGACGAGGAATACATAACACTCCGCAAATCATATTATATCTTACCATGAAACATAGAAATGAGATGCGATATCGCGTTTTAAGAATGATATGAATTCTATTGCTACGATACGTAGATATGTGCAATCGCTACTACCTTGCAAGGAAGTGTCGCATTTACTTTCATTTGAATCGTAGACGAGGAATACATGACACTTCGCAAATCATATTATATCTTACCATGAAACATAGAAATGAGATGCGATATCGCGTCTTAAGAATCATAACAACTCAATTGCAACGATACGTAGACATCTGCAAACGCTATTTCCTTGCAAAGAAGTGTCGCATTTACATTCATCTGAATCGTAGACGAGGAATGCATAACACTTTGCAATGAATATTATATCTTATCATGAAACATAGATATGAGATGCAATATCTCGTTTTAAGAAGCTTTTGAACACTATTGCTTCGATACGTAGACATCTGCAAACGCTATTTCCTTGCAAGGAAGTGTCGCATTTACATTCATTTGAAGTGTAGACGAGGAATACATAACACTCACAAATCATATTGTATCTTACCATGAAACATAGAAATGAGATGCGATATCGCGTTTTAAGAAGCATTAGAACTCTACTGCTACGATACGCAGACATCTGCAAACGCTATTTCCTAGCGAGGAAGTGTCACATTCACATTCATTTGAAGTGTAGCCGAGGTATACATAACACTTCGCAAATCGTATTATATCTTACCATGAAACATAGAAATGAGATGCGATATCGCGTTTTAAGAATCATAAGAACTCTATTGCTACGATACGTAGACATCTGCAAACGCTATTTCCTTGCAAGGAAGTGTCGCATTTACATTCATTTGAAGTGTACACGAGGAATACATAACACTTCGCAAATCATATTGTATCTTACCATGAAACATAGAAATGAGATGCGATATCGCGTTTTAAGAAGCATTAGAACTCTACTGCTACGATACGCAGACATCTGTAAACGCTATTTCCTAGCGAGGAAGTGTCACATTCACATTCATTTGAAGTGTAGACGAGGAATACATAACACTTCGCAAATCATATTATATCTTACCATGAAACATAGAAATGAGATGCGATATCGCGTTTTAAAAAGCATTAGAACTCTATTGCTACGATACGTAGACATCTGCAAACGCTATTTCCTTGCAAGGAAGTGTCGCATTTACATTCATTTGAATCGTAGACGAGGAATGCATAACACTTCGCAATGAATATTATATCTTATCATGAAACATAGATATGAGATGCAATATCTCGTTTTCAGAAGCATTTGAACTCTATTGCTTCGATACGTAGACATCTGCAAACCCTATTTCCTAGCGAGGAAGTGTCGCATTCACATTCATTTGAAGTGTAGACGAGGAATACATAACACTTCGCAAATCATATTGTATCTTACCATGACACATAGAAATGAGATGCGATATCGCGTTTTAAGGATCATAAGAACTCTATTGCTACGGTCCGTAGACATCTGCAAACGCTATTTCCTTGCAAGGAAGTGTCGCGTTTACATTCATCTGAATCGTAGACGAGGAATGCATAACACTTTGCAATGAATATTATATCTTATCATGAAACATAGATATGAGATGCAATATCTCGTTTTAAGAAGCTTTTGAACTCTATTGCTTCGATACGTAGACATCTGCAAACGCTATTTCCTTGCAAGGAAGTGTCGCATTTACATTCATTTGAAGTGTAGACGAGGAATACATATCACTCCGCAAATTACATTATATCTTACCATGAAACATAGAAATGAGATGCGATATCGCGTTTTAAGAATCATAAGAACTCTATTGCAACGATACGTAGACATGTGCAATCGCGACTACCTTGCAAAGATGTGTCGCATTTACTTTCATTTGAATCGTAGACGAGGAAAACATGACACTTCGCAATGAATATTATATCTTATCATGAAACATAGATATGAGATGCAATATCTCGTTTTAAGAAGCATTTGAACTCTATTGCTTCGATACGTAGACATCTGCAAACGCTATTTCCTTGCAAGGAAGTGTCGCATTTATATTCATTTGAAGTGTAGAAGAGGAATACATGACACTTCGCAAATCATATTATATCTTACCATGAAACATAGAAATGAGATGCGATATCGCGCTTTAAGAAGCATTAGAAAGCTATTGCTACGATACGTAGACATCTGCAAACGCTATTTCCTTGCAAGAAAATGTCGCATTTACATTCATTTGAAGTGTAGACGATGGATACATAACACTTCGCAAATCATATTATACCTTACCATGAAACATAGAAATGAGATGCGATATCGCGTTTTAAGAATCATAAGAACTCTATTGCAGCGATACGTAGACATCTGCAAACGTTATTTCCTTGCAAGGAAGTGTCGCATTTGCATTCATTTGAAGTGTAGACAAGGAATACATGATACTTCGCAAATCATATTATATCTTACCATGAATCATAGAAATGAGATGCGATATCTCGTTTTAAGAAGCATTTGAACTCTATTGCAGCGATACGTAGACATCTGCAAACGCTATTTCCTTGCAAGGAAGTGTCGCATTTACATTCATTTGAAGTGTAGACGAGGAATACATAACACTTCGCAAATCATATTGTATCTTACCATCACACATAGAAATGAGATGCGATATCGCTTTTTAAGAATCATAAGAACTCTATTGCTACGATACGTAGACATCTGCAAACGCTATTTCCTTGCAAAGAAGTGTCGCATTTACATTCATTTGAAGTGTAGACGAGGAATACATAACACTTCGCAAATCATATTATATCTTACCATGAAACATGGAAATGAGATGCGATATCGCCTTTTAAGAAGTATTAGAACCCAACTGCTACGATACGTAGACATCTGCAAACGCTATTTCCTAGCGAGGAAGTGTCGCATTTGCATTCATTTGAATTGTAGACGAGGAATACATAACACTCCGCAAATCATATTATATCTTACCATGAAACATAGAAATGAGATGCGATATCGCGTTTTAAGAATCATAAGAACACTACTGCTACGATACGTAGACATCTGCAATCGCTATTTCCTTGCAAAGAAGTGTCGCATTTACATTCATTTGAAGTGTAGCCGAGGAATACATAACACTTCGCAAATCGTATTATATCTTACCATGAAACATAGAAATGAGATGCGATATCGCGTTTTAAGAAGCATTAGAACTCTATTGCTACGATCGGTAGACATCTGCAAACGCTATTTCCTTGCAAGGAAGTGTCACATTTACATTCATTTGAATCGTAGACGAGGAATTCATAACAATTCGCAATGAATATTATATCTTATCATGAAACATAGATATGAGATGCAATATCTCGTTTTAAGAAGCATTTGAACTCTATTGCTTCGATACGTGGACATCTGCAAACGCTATTTCCTTGCAAGGAAGTGTCGCATTTACATTCATTTGAAGTGTAGACGAGGAATACATAACACTCCGCAAATCATATTATATCTTACCATGAAACATAAAAATGAGATGCGATATCGCGTTTTAAGAATCATAAGAACTCTATTGCAACGATACGTAGACATCTGCAAACGCTATTTCCTTGCAAAGATGTGTCGCATTTACATTCATTTGAAGTGTAGACGAGGAATACATAACACTTCGCAAATCATATTATATCTTACCATGAAACATAGAAATGAGATGCGATAACGCGTTTTAAGAAGCATTTGAACTCTATTGCTTCGATACGTAGACATCTGCAAACGCTATTTCCAAGCGCGGAAGTGTCGCCTTCACATTCATTTGAAGTGTAGACGAGGAATACATAACACTTCGCAGATCATATTGTATCTTACCATGAAACATAGAAATGAGATGCGATATCGCGTTTTAAGAAGCATTTGAACCGTATTGCTACGATACGTAGACATCTGCAAACGCTATTTCCTTGCAAGAAAGTGTCGCATTTACATTCATTTGAAGTGTAGACGAGGAATACATAACACTTCGCAAATCATATTATACCTTACCATGAAACATAGAAATGAGATGCGATATCGCGTTTTAAGAAGCATTAAAACTCTACTGCTACGATACGTAGACATCTGCAAACGCTATTTCCTTGCAAGGAAGTGTCGCATTTACATTCATTTGAATCGTAGGCGAGGAATGCATAACACTTCGCAATGAATATTATATCTTATCATGAAACATAGATATGAGATGCAATATCTCGTTTTAAGAAGCATTTGAACTCTATTGCTTCGATACGTGGACATCTGCAAACGCTATTTCCTTGCAAGGAAGTGTCGCATTTACATTCGTTTGAAGTGTAGACGAGGAATACATAACACTCCGCAAATTATATTATATCTTGCCATGAAACATAGAAATGAGATGCGATATCGCGTTTTAAGAATCATAAGAACTCTATTGCAACGATACGTAGACATCTGCAAACGCTATTTCCTTGCAAAGATGTGCCGCATTTACATTCATTTGAAGTGTAGACGAGGAATACATAACACTTCGCAAATCATATTATATCTTACCATGAAACATAGAAATGAGATGCGATATCGCGTTTTAAGAAGCATTAAAACTCTACTGCTACGATACGTAGACATCTGCAAACGCTATTTCCTTGCAAGGAAGTGTCGCATTTACATTCATTTGAAGTGTAGACGAGGAATACATAACAGTTCGCAAATCATATTATATCTTACCATGAAACATAGAAATGAGATGCGATATCGCATTTTAAGAAGCATTAGAACTCTACTGCTACGATACGCAGAAATCTGCTAACGCTATTTCCTAGCGAGGAAGTGTCGCATTCACATTCATTTGTAGTGTAGACGAGGAATACATAACACTTCGCAATTCATATTATATCTTACCATGAAACATAGGAATGAGATGCAATATCGCGTTTTAAGAAGCATTAGAACTCTATTGCTACGATACGTAGACATCTGCAAACGCTATTTCCTTGCAAGGAAGTGTCGCATTTACATTCATTTGAATCGTAGACGAGGAATGTATAACACTTCGCAATGAATATTATATCTTATCATGAAACATAGATATGAGATGCAATATCTCGTTTTAAGAAGCATTTGAACTCTATTGCTTCGATACGTAGACATCTGCAAACGCTATTTCCTTGCAAGGAAGTGTCGCATTTACATTCATTTGAATCGTAGGCGAGGAATGCATAACACTTCGCAATGAATATTATATCTTATCATGAAACATAGATATGAGATGCAATATCTCGTTTTAAGAAGCATTTGAACTCTATTGCTTCGATACGTAGACATCTGCAAACGCTATTTCCTAGCGAGGAAGTGTCGCATTCACATTCATTTGAAGTGTAGACGAGGAATACATAACAGTTCGCAAATCATATTGTATCTTACCATGAAACATAGAAATGAGATGCGATATAGCGTTCTAAGAAGCATTAGAACTCTACTGCTACGATACGCAGACATCTGCAAACGCTATTTCCTAGCGAGGAAGTGTCATATTCACATTCAATTGAAGTGTAGACGAGGAATGCATAACATTTCGCAATGAATATTATATATTATCATGAAACATAGATATGAGATGCAATATCTCGTTTTAAGAAGCATTTGAACTCTATTGCTTCGATACGTAGACATCTGCAAACGCTATTTCCTTGCAAGGAAGTTTCGCATTTACATTCATTTGAATCGTAGACGAGGAATGCATAACACTTCGCAATGAATATTATATCTTATCATGAAATATAGATATAAGATGCAATATCTCGTTTTAAGAAGCATTTGAACTCTATTACTTCGATACGTAGACATCTGCAAACGCTATCTCCTTGCAAGGAAGTGTCGCATTTACATTCATTTGAAGTGTAGACGAGGAATACATAACAGTTCGCAAATCATATTATATCTTACCATGAAACATAGAAATGAGATGCGATATCGCATTTTAAGAAGCATTAGAACTCTATTGCTACGATACGTAGACATCTGCAAACGCTATTTCCTTGCAAGGAAGTGTCGCATTTACATTCATTTGAATCGTAGACGAGGAATGTATAACACTTCGCAATGAATATTATATCTTATCATGAAACATAGATATGAGATGCAATATCTCGTTTTAAGAAGCATTTGAACTCTATTGCTTCGATACGTAGACATCTGCAAACGCTATTTCCTTGCAAGGAAGTGTCGCATTTACATTCATTTGAATCGTAGGCGAGGAATGCATAACACTTCGCAATGAATATTATATCTTATCATGAAACATAGATATGAGATGCAATATCTCGTTTTAAGAAGCATTTGAACTCTATTGCTTCGATACGTAGACATCTGCAAACGCTATTTCCTAGCGAGGAAGTGTCGCATTCACATTCATTTGAAGTGTAGACGAGGAATGCATAACAGTTAGCAAATCATATTGTATCTTACCATGAAACATAGAAATGAGATGCGATATAGCGTTTTAAGAAGCATTAGAACTCTACTGCTACGATACGCAGACATCTGCAAACGCTATTTCCTAGCGAGGAAGTGTCACATTCACATTCATTGGAAGTGAAGACGAGGAATACATAACACATCGCAAATCATATTATATCTTACCATGAAACATAGAAATGAGATGCGATATCGCGTTTTAAGAAGCATTAGAACTCTACTGCTACGATACGCAGACATCTGCAAACGCTATTTCCTAGCGAGGAAGTGTCGCATTCACATTCATTTGAAGTGTAGACGAGGAATACATAACACTTCGCAAATCATATTATATCTTACCATGAAACATAGAAATGAGATGCGATATCGCGTTTTAAGAAGCATTAGAACTCTATTGCTACGATACGTAGACATCTGCAAACGCTATTTCCTCGCAAGGAAGTGTCGCATTTACATTCATTTGAAGTGTAGACGAGGAATACATAACACTTCGCAAATCATATTATATCTTACCATGAAACATAGAAATGAGATGCGATATCGCGTTTTATGAAGCATTTGAACTCTATTGCTTCGATACGTAGACATCTGCAAACGCTATTTCCAAGCGAGGAAGTGTCGCCTTCACATTCATTTGAAGTGTAGACGAGGAATACATAACACTTCGCAGATCATATTGTATCTTACCATGAAACATAGAAATGAGATGCGATATCCCGTTTTAAGAAGCATCAGAAATCCAATGCTACGATACGTAGACATCTGCAAACGCTATTTCCTTGCAAGGAAGTGTCGCATTTACATTCATTTGAAGTGTAGACGAGGAGCACATAACACTCCGCAAATCATATTATATCTTACCATGAAACAAAGAAATGAGATGCGATATCGCCTTTTAAGAAGCATTAGAACAATATTGCTACGATAGGTAGACATTTGCAAACGCTATTTCCTAGCAAAGAAGTGTCGCATTTACAGTCATTTGAATCGTAGACGAGGAATGCATAAAACTTCGTAATGAATACTATATCTTACCATGAAACATAGAAATGAGATGCGCTATCGCGATTTAAGAAGCATTAGAACTCTATTGCTACGATACGTAGACGTCTGCAAACGCTATTTCCTTGCAAGGAAGTGTCGCATTTACATTCATTTGAAGTGTAGACGAGGAATACATGATACTTCGCAAATCATATTATATCTTACCATGAAACATAGAGATGAGATGCGATATCGCGTTTTAAGAAGCATTTGAACTCTATTGCTTCGATACGTAGACATCTGCAAACGCTATTTCCTTGCAAGGAAGTGTAGCATTTACATCCATTTGAAGTGTAGACGAGGAATACATGACACTTCGCAAATCATACTATATCTTACCATGAAACATAGACATGAGATGCGATATCGCGTTTTAAGAATCATAAGAACTCTACTGCTACGATACGTAGACATCTGCAATCGCTATTTCCTTGCAACGAAGTGTCGCATTTACATTCATTTGAAGTGTAGCCGAGGAATACATAACACTTCGCAAATCTTATTATATCTTACCATGAAACATAGAAATGAGATGCGATATCGCGTTTTAAGAAGCATTTGAACTCTATTGCTTCGATACGTAGACATCTGCAAACGCTATTTCCTAGCGAGGAAGTGTCGCATTCGCATTCATTTGAAGTGTAGACGAGGAATACATAACACTTCGCAAGTCATATTGTATCTTACCATGAAACATAGAAATGAGATGCGATATCGCGTTTTAAGAATCATAAGAACTCTATTGCTACGATACGTAGACATCTGCAAACGCTATTTCCTTGCAAGGAAGTGTCGCATTTACTTTCATTTGAATCGTAGACGAGGAATACATGACACTTCGCAAATCATATTATATCTTACCATGAAACATAGAAATGAGATGCGATATCGCGTTTTATGAAGCATTTGAACTCTATTGCTTCGATACGTAGACATCTGCAAACGCTATATCCAAGCGAGGAAGTGTCGCCTTCACATTCATTTGAAGTGTAGACGAGGAATACATAACACTTCGCAGATCATATTGTATCTTACCATGAAACATTGAAATGAGATGCGATATCCCGTTTTAAGAAGCATCAGAAATCCAATGCTACGATACGTAGACATCTGCAAACGCTATTTCCTTGCAAGGAAGTGTCGCATTTACATTCATTTGAAGTGTAGACGAGGAGCACATAACACTCCGCAAATCATATTATATCTTACCATGAAACAAAGAAATGAGATGCGATATCGCCTTTTAAGAAGCATTAGAACAATATTGCTACGATAGGTAGACATTTGCAAACGCTATTTCCTAGCAAAGAAGTGTCGCATTTACAGTCATTTGAATCGTAGACGAGGAATGCATAAAACTTCGTAATGAATACTATATCTTACCATGAAACATAGAAATGAGATGCGATATCGCGATTTAAGAAGCACTAGAACTCTATTGCTACGATACGTAGACGTCTGCAAACGCTATTTCCTTACAAGGAAGTGTCGCATTTACATTCATTTGAAGTGTAGACGAGGAATACATGATACTTCGCAAATCATATTATATCTTACCATGAAACATAGAGATGAGATGCGATATCGCGTTTTAAGAAGCATTTGAACTCTATTGCTTCGATACGTAGACATCTGCAAACGCTATTTCCTTGCAAGGAAGTGTAGCATTTACATCCATTTGAAGTGTAGACGAGGAATACATGACACTTCGCAAATCATACTATATCTTACCATGAAACATAGACATGAGATGCGATATCGCGTTTTAAGAATCATAAGAACTCTATTGCTACGATACGTAGATATCTGCAAACGCTATTTCCTTGCAAGGAAGTGTCGCTTTTACATTCATTAGAAGTGTAGACGAGGAATACGTGACACTTCGCATATCATATTATATCTTACCATGAAACATAGAAATGAGATTCGATATCGCGTTTTAAGAATCATATGAACCCTATTGCTACGATACGTAGACATTTGCAATCGCTATTTCCTTGCAAGGAAGTGTCGCATTTACATTCATTTGAAGTGTAGACGAGGAATACATGATACATCGCAGATCATATTATATCTTACCGTGAAACATAGAAATGAGATGCGATATCGCGTTTTAAGAAGCATTTGAACTCTATTGCTTCGATACGTAGACATCTGCAAACGCTATTTCCTTGCAAGGAAGTGTCGCATTTACATTCATTTGAATCGTAGGCGAGGAATGCATAACACTTCGCAATGAATATTATATCTTATCATGAAACATAGATATGAGATGCAATATCTCGTTTTAAGAAGCATTTGAACTCTATTGCTTCGATACGTAGACATCTGCAAACGCTATTTCCTAGCGAGGAAGTGTCGCATTCACATTCATTTGAAGTGTAGACGAGGAATGCATAACACTTCGCAAATCATATTATATCTTACCATGAAACATAGAAATGAGATGCGATATCGCGTTTTAAGCATCATAAGAACTCTACTGCTACGATACGTAGACATCTGCAATCGCTATTTCCTTGCAACGAAGTGTCGCATTTACATTCATTTGAAGTGTAGCCGAGGAATACATAACACTTCGCAAATCTTATTATATCTTACCATGAAACATAGAAATGAGATGCGATATCGCGTTTTAAGAAGCATTTGAACTCTATTGCTTCGATACGTAGACATCTGCAAACGCTATTTCCTAGCGAGGAAGTGTCGCATTCGCATTCATTTGAAGTGTAGACGAGGAATACATAACACTTCGCAAGTCATATTGTATCTTACCATGAAACATAGAAATGAGATGCGATATCGCGTTTTAAGAATCATAAGAACTCTATTGCTACGATACGTAGACATCTGCAAACGCTATTTCCTTGCAAGGAAGTGTCGCATTTACTTTCATTTGAATCGTAGACGAGGAATACATGACACTTCGCAAATCATATTATATCTTACCATGAAACATAGAAATGAGATGCGATATCGCGTTTTATGAAGCATTTGAACTCTATTGCTTCGATACGTAGACATCTGCAAACGCTATTTCCAATCGAGGAAGTGTCGCCTTCACATTCATTTGAAGTGTAGACGAGGAATTCATAACACTTCGCAGATCATATTGTATCTTACCATGAAACATAGAAATGAGATGCGATATCCCGTTTTAAGAAGCATCAGAAATCCAATGCTACGATACGTAGACATCTGCAAACGCTATTTCCTTGCAAGGAAGTGTCGCATTTACATTCATTTGAAGTGTAGACGAGGAGCACATAACACTCCGCAAATCATATTATATCTTACCATGAAACAAAGAAATGAGATGCGATATCGCCTTTTAAGAAGCATTAGAACAATATTGCTACGATAGGTAGACATTTGCAAACGCTATTTCCTAGCAAAGAAGTGTCGCATTTACAGTCATTTGAATCGTAGACGAGGAATGCATAAAACTTCGTAATGAATACTATATCTTACCATGAAACATAGAAATGAGATGCGATATCGCGATTTAAGAAGCATTAGAACTCTATTGCTACGATACGTAGACGTCTGCAAACGCTATTTCCTTGCAAGGAAGTGTCGCATTTACATTCATTTGAAGTGTAGACGAGGAATACATGATACTTCGCAAATCATATTATATCTTACCATGAAACATAGAGATGAGATGCGATATCGCGTTTTAAGAAGCATTTGAACTCTATTGCTTCGATACGTAGACATCTGCAAACGCTATTTCCTTGCAAGGAAGTGTAGCATTTACATCCATTTGAAGTGTAGACGAGGAATACATGACACTTCGCAAATCATACTATATCTTACCATGAAACATAGACATGAGATGCGATATCGCGTTTTAAGAATCATAAGAACTCTACTGCTACGATACGTAGACATCTGCAATCGCTATTTCCTTGCAACGAAGTGTCGCATTTACATTCATTTGAAGTGTAGCCGAGGAATACATAACACTTCGCAAATCTTATTATATCTTACCATGAAACATAGAAATGAGATGCGATATCGCGTTTTAAGAAGCATTTGAACTCTATTGCTTCGATACGTAGACATCTGCAAACGCTATTTCCTAGCGAGGAAGTGTCGCATTCGCATTCATTTGAAGTGTAGACGAGGAATACATAACACTCCGCAAATCATATTATACCTTACCATGAAACATAGAAATGAGATGCGATATCGCGTTTTAAGAAGCATCAGAAATCCAATGCTACGATACGTAGACATCTGCAAACGCTATTTCCTTGCAAGGAAGTGTCGCATTTACATTCATTTGAAGTGTAGACGAGGAGCACATAACACTCCGCAAATCATATTATATCTTACCATGAAACAAAGAAATGAGATGCGATATCGCCTATTAAGAAGCATTAGAACACTATTGCTACGATAGGTAGACATTTGCAAACGCTATTTCCTAGCAAAGAAGTGTCGCATTTACAGTCATTTGAATCGTAGACGAGGAATGCATAAAACTTCGTAATGAATATTATATCTTACCATGAAACATAGAAATGAGATGCGATATCGCGATTTAAGAAGCATTAGAACTCTATTGCTACGATACGTAGACGTCTGCAAACGCTATTTCCGTGCAAGGAAGTGTCGCAATTTACATTCATTTGAAGTGTAGACGAGGAATACATGATACTTCGCAACTCATATTATATCTTACCATGAAACATACAGATGAGATGCGATATCGCGTTTTAAGAAGCATTTGAACTCTATTGCTTCGATACGTAGACATCTGCAAACGCCATTTCCTTGCAAGGAAGTGTAGCATTTACACCCATTTGAAGTGTAGACGAGGAATACATGACACTTCGCAAATCATACTATATCTTACCATGAAACATAGACATGAGATGCGATATCGCGTTTTAAGAATCATAAGAACTCTATTGCTGCGATACGTAGACATCTGCAAACGCTATTTCCTTGCAAGGAAGTGTCGCTTTTACATTCATTTGAAGTGTAGACGAGGAATACATGATACTTCGCAAATCATATTATATCTTACCATGAAACATAGAGATGAGATGCGATATCGCGTTTTAAGAAGCATTTGAACTCTATTGCTTCGATACGTAGACATCTGCAAACGCTATTTCCTTGCAAGGAAGTGTAGCATTTACATCCATTTGAAGTGTAGACGAGGAATACATGACACTTCGCAAATCATACTATATCTTACCATGAAACATAGACATGAGATGCGATATCGCGTTTTAAGAATCATAAGAACTCTATTGCTACGATACGTAGATATCTGCAAACGCTATTTCCTTGCAAGGAAGTGTCGCATTTACATTCATTTGAAGTGTAGGCGAGGAATATATGACACTTCGCAAATCATATTATATCTTACCATGAAACATAGAAATGTGTTGCGATATCGCGTTTTAAGAAGCATTAGAAATCTATTGCTACGATACTTAGACATCTGCAAACGCCATTTCCTAGCGAGGAAGTGTCGCATTCACATTCATTTGAAGTGTAGACGAGGAATACATAATACTTCGCAAATCATATTATATCTTACCATGAAACATAGAAATGAGATGCGATATCGCGTTCTAAGAATCATAAGAACTCTATTGCTACGATACGTAGACATTTGCAAACGCTATTTCCTAGCAAGGAAGTGTCGCATTTACATTCATTTGAATCGTAGACGAGGAATACATGACTCTTCGCAAATCATATTATATCTTACCATGAAACGTAAAAATGAGATGCAATATAGCGTTCTAAGAATCATAAGAACTCTAATGCTACGATACGTAGACATCTGCAAGCGCTATTTCCTTGCAAGGAAGTGTCGCATTTACATTCATTTGAAGTGTAGACGAGGAATACATAACACTCCGCAAATCATATTATACCTTACCATGAAACATAGAAATGAGATGCGATATCGCGTTTTAAGAAACATCAGAAATCCAATGCTACGATACGTAGACATCTGCAAACGCTATTTCCTTGCAAGGAAGTGTCGCATTTACATTCATTTGAAGTGTAGACGAGGAGCACATAACACTCCGCAAATCATATTATATCTTACCATGAAACATAGAAATGAGATGCGATATCGCGTTTTAAGAGTCATAAGAACTCTATTGCTACGATACGTAGACATCTGCAAACGCTATTTCCTTGCAAGGAAGTGTCGCATTTACATTCATTTGAAGTGTAGACGAGGAATACATAACACTCCGCAAATCATATTATACCTTACCATGAAACATAGAAATGAGATGCGATATCGCGTTTTAAGAAGCATCAGAAATCCAATGCTACGATACGTAGACATCTGCAAACGCTATTTCCTTGCAAGGAAGTGTCGCATTTACATTCATTTGAAGTGTAGACGAGGAGCACATAACACTCCGCAAATCATATTATATCTTACCATGAAACAAAGAAATGAGATGCGATATCGCCTTTTAAGAAGCATTAGAACACTATTGCTACGATAGGTAGACATTTGCAAACGCTATTTCCTAGCAAAGAAGTGTCGCATTTACAGTCATTTGAATCGTAGACGAGGAATGCATAAAACTTCGTAATGAATACTATATCTTACCATGAAACATAGAAATGGGATGCGATATCGCGATTTAAGAAGCATTAGAACACTATTGCTACGATACGTAGACGTCTGCAAACGCTATTTCCTTGCAAGGAAGTGTCGCATTTACATTCATTTGAAGTGTAGACGAGGAATACATGATACTTCGCAAATCATATTATATCTTACCATGAAACATAGAGATGAGATGCGATATCGCGTTTTAAGAAGCATTTGAACTCTATTGCTTCGATACGTAGACATCTGCAAACGCTATTTCCTTGCAAGGAAGTGTAGCATTTACATCCATTTGAAGTGTAGACGAGGAATACATGACACTTCGCAAATCATACTATATCTTACCATGAAACATAGAAATGAGATGCGATATCGCGTTTTAGGAAGCATCAGAAATCCATCGCTACGATACGTAGACATCTGCAAACGCTATTTCCTAGCGAGGAAGTGTCGCATTCGCATTCATTTGAAGTGTAGACGAGGAATACATAACACTTCGCAAGTCATATTATATCTTACCATGAAACATAGAAATGAGATGCGATATCGCGTTTTAAGAATCATAAGAACTCTATTGCTACGATACGTAGACATCTGCAAACGCTATTTCCTTGCAAGGAAGTGTCGCATTTACATTCATCTGAATCGTAGTCGAGGAATGCATAACACTTCGCAATGAATATTATATCTTATCATGAAACATAGAAATGACATGCGATATCGCGTTTTAAGAAGCACCAGAAATCCATTGCTACGATACGTAGACATCTGCAAACGCCATTTCCTTGCAAGAAAATGTCGCATTTACATTCATTTGAAGTGTAGACGACGGATACATAACACTTCGCAAATCATATTATACCTTACCATGAAACATAGAAATGAGTTGCGATATCGCGTTTTAAGAATCATAAGAACTCTATTGCTACGATACGTAGATATCTGCAAACGCTATTTCCTTGCAAGGAAGTGTCGCTTTTACATTCATTTGAAGTGTAGACGAGGAATACGTGACACTTCGCAAATCATATTATATCTTACCATGAAACATAGAAATGAGATTCGATATCGCGTTTTAAGAAGCATTAGAAAGCTATTGCTACGATACGTAGACATCTTCAAGCGCTATTTCCTAGCGAGGAAGTGTCGCATTCACATTCATTTGAAGTGTAGACGAGGAATACATAACACTTCGCAAACCATGTTATATCTTACCATGAAACATAGAAATGAGATGCGATATCGCGTTTTAAGAATCATATGAACCCTATTGCTACGATACGTAGACATTTGCAATCGCTATTTCCTTGCAAGGAAGTGTCGCATTTACATTCATTTGAAGTGTAGACGAGGAATACATGATACATCGCAGATCATATTATATCTTACCATGAAACATAGAAATGAGATGCGATATCGCGTTTTAAGAAGCATTTGAACTCTATTGCTTCGATACGTAGACATCTGCAAACGCTATTTCCTTGCAAGGAAATGTCGCATTTACATTCATTTGAAGTGTAGGCGAGGAATACATGACACTTCGCAAATCATATTATATCTTACCATGAAACATAGGAATGAGTTGCGATATCGCGTTTTAAGAAGCATTAGAAATCTATTGCTACGATACGTAGACATCTGCAAACGCTATTTCCTTGCAAGGAAGTGTCGCATTTACATTCATTTGAATCGTAGACGAGGAATGCATAACACTTCGCAATGAATATTATATCTTATCATGAAACATAGATATGTGATGCAATATCTCGTTTTAAGAAGCATTTGAACTCTATTGCTTCGATACGTAGACATCTGCAAACGCTATTTCCTTGCAAGGAAGTGTCGCATTTACATTCATTTGAAGTGTAGACGAGGAGCACATAACACTCCGCAAATCATATTATATCTTACCATGAAACAAAGAAATGAGATGCGATATCGCCTTTTAAGAAGCATTAGAACACTATTGCTACGATAGGTAGACATTTGCAAACGCTATTTCCTAGCAAAGAAGTGTCGCATTTACAGTCATTTGAATCGTAGACGAGGAATGCATAAAACTTCGTAATGAATATTATATCTTACCATGAAACATAGAAATGAGATGCGATATCGCGATTTAAGAAGCATTAGAACTCTATTGCTACGATACGTAGACGTCTGCAAACTCTATTTCCTTGCAAGGAAGTGTCGCATTTACATTCATTTGAAGTGTAGACGAGGAATACATGATACTTCGCAACTCATATTATATCTTACCATGAAACATAGAGATGAGATGCGATATCGCGTTTTAAGAAGCATTTGAACTCTATTGCTTCGATACGTAGACATCTGCAAACGCCATTTCCTTGCAAGGAAGTGTAGCATTTACATCCATTTGAAGTGTAGACGAGGAATACATGACACTTCGCAAATCATACTATATCTTACCATGAAACATAGACATGAGATGCGATATCGCGTTTTAAGAATCATAAGAACTCTATTGCTACGATACGTAGACATCTGCAAACGCTATTTCCTTGCAAGGAAGTGTCGCTTTTACATTCATTTGATGTGTAGACGAGGAATACGTGACACTTCGCAAATCATATTATATCTTACCATGAAACATAGAAATGAGATTCTATATCGCGTTTTAAGAAGCATTAGAAAGCTATTGCTACGATACGTAGACATCTTCAAGCGCTATTTCCTAGCGAGGAAGTGTCGCATTCACATTCATTTGAAGTGTAGACGAGGAATACATAACACTTCGCAAACCATGTTATATCTTACCATGAAACATAGAAATGAGATGCGATATCGCGTTTTAAGAATCATATGAACCCTATTGCTACGATACGTAGACATTTGCAATCGCTATTTCCTTGCAAGGAAGTGTCGCATTTACATTCATTTGAAGTGTAGACGAGGAATACATGATACATCGCAGATCATATTATATCTTACCATGAAACATAGAAATGAGATGCGATATCGCGTTTTAAGAAGCATTTGAACTCTATTGCTTCGATACGTAGACATCTGCAAACGCTATTTCCTTGCAAGGAAATGTCGCATTTACATTCATTTGAAGTGTAGGCGAGGAATACATGACACTTCGCAAATCATATTATATCTTACCATGAAACATAGAAATGAGATTCTATATCGCGTTTTAAGAAGCATTAGAAAGCTATTGCTACGATACGTAGACATCTTCAAGCGCTATTTCCTAGCGAGGAAGTGTCGCATTCACATTCATTTGAAGTGTAGACGAGGAATACATAACACTTCGCAAACCATGTTATATCTTACCATGAAACATAGAAATGATATGCGATATCGCGTTTTAAGAATCATATGAACCCTATTGCTACGATACGTAGACATTTGCAATCGCTATTTCCATGCAAGGAAGTGCCGCATTTACATTCATTTGAAGTGTAGACGAGGAATACATGATACATCGCAGATCATATTATATCTTACCATGAAACATAGAAATGACATGCGATATCGCGTTTTAAGAAGCATCTGAACTCTATTGCTTCGATACGTAGATATCTGCAAACGCTATTTCCTTGCAAGGAAATGTCGCATTTACATTCATTTGAAGTGTAGGCGAGGAATACATGACACTTCGCAAATCATATTATATCTTACCATGAAACATAGAAATGAGTTGCGATATCGCGTTTTAAGAAGCATTAGAAATCTATTGCTACGATACGTAGACATCTGCAAACGCCATTTCCTAGCGAGGAAGTGTCGCATTCACATTCATTTGAAGTGTAGACGAGGAATACATAATACTTCGCAAATCATATTATATCTTACCATGAAACATAGAAATGAGATGCGATATCGCGTTTTAAGAATCATAAGAACTCTATTGCTACGATACGTAGACATTTGCAAACGCTATTTCCTAGCAAGGAAGTGTCGCATTTACATTCATTTGTAGTGTAGACTAGGAATGCATAACACTTCGCAATGAATATTATATCTTATCATGAAACATAGCAATGAGATGCGATATCGCGTTTTAAGAAGCATTAGAACTCTATTGCTACGATACGTAGACATCTGCAAACGCTATTTCCCTGCAAGGAAGTGTCGCATTTACATTCATTTGAATCGTAGACGAGGAATACATGACTCTTCGCAAATCATATTATATCTTACCATGAAACGTAAAAATGAGATGCAATATTGCGTTCTAAGAATCATAAGAACTCTATTGCTACGATACGTAGACATCTGCAAGCGCTATTTCCTTGCAAGGAAGTGTCGCATTTACATTCATTTGAAGTGTAGACGAGGAATACATAACACTCCGCAAATCATATTATACCTTACCATGAAACATAGAAATGAGATGCGATATCGCGTTTTAAGAAGCATTAGAAATCCAATGCTACGATACGTAGACATCTGCAAACGCTATTTCCTTGCAAGGAAGTGTCGCATTTACATTCATTTGAAGTGTAGACGAGGAATACATAACACTCCGCAAATCATATTATACCTTACCATGAAACATAGAAATGAGATGCGATATCGCGTTTTAAGAAGCATCAGAAATCCAATGCTACGATACGTAGACATCTGCAAACGCTATTTCCTTGCAAGGAAGTGTCGCATTTACATTCATTTGAAGTGTAGACGAGGAGCACATAACACTCCGCAAATCATATTATATCTTACCATGAAACAAAGAAATGAGATGCGATATCGCCTTTTAAGAATCATTAGAACACTATTGCTACGATAGGTAGACATTTGCAAACGCTATTTCCTAGCAAAGAAGTGTCGCATTTACAGTCATTTGAATCGTAGACGAGGAATGCATAAAACTTCGTAATGAATACTATATCTTACCATGAAACATAGAAATGAGATGCGATATCGCGATTTAAGAAGCATTAGAACTCTATTGCTACGATACGTAGACGTCTGCAAACGCTATTTCCTTGCAAGGAAGTGTCGCATTTACATTCATTTGAAGTGTAGACGAGGAATACATGATACTTCGCAAATCATATTATATCTTACCATGAAACATAGAGATGAGATGCGATATCGCGTTTTAAGAAGCATTTGAACTCTATTGCTTCGATACGTAGACATCTGCAAACGCTATTTCCTTGCAAGGAAGTGTAGCATTTACATCCATTTGAAGTGTAGACGAGGAATACATGACACTTCGCAAATCATACTATATCTTACCATGAAACATAGACATGAGATGCGATATCGCGTTTTAAGAATCATAAGAACTCTATTGCTACGATACGTAGATATCTGCAAACGCTATTTCCTTGCAAGGAAGTGTCGCTTTTACATTCATTTGAAGTGTAGACGAGGAATACGTGACACTTCGCAAATCATATTATATCTTACCATGAAACATAGAAATGAGATTCGATATCGCGTTTTAAGAAGCATTAGAAAGCTATTGCTACGATACGTAGACATCTTCAAGCGCTATTTCCTAGCGAGGAAGTGTCGCATTCACATTCATTTGAAGTGTAGACGAGGAATACATAGCACTTCGCAAACCATGTTATATCTTACCATGAAACATAGAAATGAGATGCGATATCGCGTTTTAAGAATCATATGAACCCTATTGCTACGATACGTAGACATTTGCAATCGCTATTTCCTTGCAAGGAAGTGTCGCATTTACATTCATTTGAAGTGTAGGCGAGGAATACATGACACTTCGCAAATCATATTATATCTTACCATGAAACATAGAAATGAGATTCTATATCGCGTTTTAAGAAGCATTAGAAAGCTATTGCTACGATACGTAGACATCTTCAAGCGCTATTTCCTAGCGAGGAAGTGTCGCATTCACATTCATTTGAAGTGTAGACGAGGAATACATAACACTTCGCAAACCATGCTATATCTTACCATGAAACATAGAAATGATATGCGATATCGCGTTTTAAGAATCATATGAACCCTATTGCTACGATACGTAGACATTTGCAATCGCTATTTCCATGCAAGGAAGTGCCGCATTTACATTCATTTGAAGTGTAGACGAGGAATACATGATACATCGCAGATCATATTATATCTTACCATGAAACATAGAAATGACATGCGATATCGCGTTTTAAGAAGCATCTGAACTCTATTGCTTCGATACGTAGATATCTGCAAACGCTATTTCCTTGCAAGGAAATGTCGCATTTACATTCATTTGAAGTGTAGGCGAGGAATACATGACACTTCTCAAATCATATTATATCTTACCATGAAACATAGAAATGAGTTGCGATATCGCGTTTTAAGAAGCATTAGAAATCTATTGCTACGATACGTAGACATCTGCAAACGCCATTTCCTAGCGAGGAAGTGTCGCATTCACATTCATTTGAAGTGTAGACGAGGAATACATAATACTTCGCAAATCATATTATATCTTACCATGAAACATAGAAATGAGATGCGATATCGCGTTTTAAGAATCATAAGAACTCTATTGCTACGATACGTAGACATTTGCAAACGCTATTTCCTAGCAAGGAAGTGTCGCATTTACATTCATTTGTAGTGTAGACTAGGAATGCATAACACTTCGCAATGAATATTATATCTTATCATGAAACATAGCAATGAGATGCGATATCGCGTTTTAAGAAGCATTAGAACTCTATTGCTACGATACGTAGACATCTGCAAACGCTATTTCCCTGCAAGGAAGTGTCGCATTTACATTCATTTGAATCGCAGACGAGGAATACATGACTCTTCGCAAATCATATTATATCTTACCATGAAACGTAAAAATGAGATGCAATATTGCGTTCTAAGAATCATAAGAACTCTATTGCTACGATACGTAGACATCTGCAAGCGCTATTTCCTTGCAAGGAAGTGTCGCATTTACATTCATTTGAAGTGTAGACGAGGAATACATAACACTCCGCAAATCATATTATACCTTACCATGAAACATAGAAATGAGATGCGATATCGCGTTTTAAGAAGCATTAGAAATCCAATGCTACGATACGTAGACATCTGCAAACGCTATTTCCTTGCAAGGAAGTGTCGCATTTACATTCATTTGAAGTGTAGACGAGGAATACATAACACTCCGCAAATCATATTATACCTTACCATGAAACATAGAAATGAGATGCGATATCGCGTTTTAAGAAGCATCAGAAATCCAATGCTACGATACGTAGACATCTGCAAACGCTATTTCCTTGCAAGGAAGTGTCGCATTTACATTCATTTGAAGTGTAGACGAGGAGCACATAACACTCCGCAAATCATATTATATCTTACCATGAAACAAAGAAATGAGATGCGATATCGCCTTTTAAGAATCATTAGAACACTATTGCTACGATAGGTAGACATTTGCAAACGCTATTTCCTAGCAAAGAAGTGTCGCATTTACAGTCATTTGAATCGTAGACGAGGAATGCATAAAACTTCGTAATGAATACTATATCTTACCATGAAACATAGAAATGAGATGCGATATCGCGATTTAAGAAGCATTAGAACTCTATTGCTACGATACGTAGACGTCTGCAAACGCTATTTCCTTGCAAGGAAGTGTCGCATTTACATTCATTTGAAGTGTAGACGAGGAATACATGATACTTCGCAAATCATATTATATCTTACCATGAAACATAGAGATGAGATGCGATATCGCGTTTTAAGAAGCATTTGAACTCTATTGCTTCGATACGTAGACATCTGCAAACGCTATTTCCTTGCAAGGAAGTGTAGCATTTACATCCATTTGAAGTGTAGACGAGGAATACATGACACTTCGTAAATCATACTATATCTTACCATGAAACATAGACATGAGATGCGATATCGCGTTTTAAGAATCATAAGAACTCTATTGCTACGATACGTAGATATCTGCAAACGCTATTTCCTTGCAAGGAAGTGTCGCTTTTACATTCATTTGAAGTGTAGACGAGGAATACGTGACCCTTCGCAAATCATATTATATCTTACCATGAAACATAGAAATGAGATTCGATATCGCGTTTTAAGAAGCATTAGAAAGCTATTGCTACGATACGTAGACATCTTCAAGCGCTATTTCCTAGCGAGGAAGTGTCGCATTCACATTCATTTGAAGTGTAGACGAGGAATACATAGCACTTCGCAAACCATGTTATATCTTACCATGAAACATAGAAATGAGATGCGATATCGCGTTTTAAGAATCATATGAACCCTATTGCTACGATACGTAGACATTTGCAATCGCTATTTCCTTGCAAGGAAGTGTCGCATTTACATTCATTTGAAGTGTAGGCGAGGAATACATAACACTTCGCAAATCATATTATATCTTACCATGAAACATAGAAATGAGTTGCGATATCGCGTTTTAAGAAGCATTAGAAATCTATTGCTACGATACGTAGACATCTGCAAACGCCATTTCCTAGCGAGGAAGTGTCGCATTCACATTCATTTGAAGTGTAGACGAGGAATACATAACACTTCGCAAACCATGTTATATCTTACCATGAAACATAGAAATGAGATGCGATATCGCGTTTTAAGAATCATATGAACCCTATTGCTACGATACGTAGACATTTGCAATCGCTATTTCCTTGCAAGGAAGTGTCGCATTTACATTCATTTGAAGTGTAGACGAGGAATACATGATACATCGCAGATCATATTATATCTTACCATGAAACATAGAAATGAGATGCGATATCGCGTTTTAAGAAGCATTTGAACTCTATTGCTTCGATACGTAGACATCTGCAAACGCTATTTCCTTGCAAGGAAATGTCGCATTTACATTCATTTGAAGTGTAGGCGAGGAATACATGACACTTCGCAAATCATATTATATCTTACCATGAAACATAGAAATGAGTTGCGATATCGCGTTTTAAGGAGCATTAGAAATCTATTGCTACGATACGTAGACATCTGCAAACGCCATTTCCTAGCGAGGAAGTGTCGCATTCACATTCATTTGAAGTGTAGACGAGGAATACATAATACTTCGCAAATCATATTATATCTTACCATGAAACATAGAAATGAGATGCGATATCGCGTTTTAAGAATCATAAGAACTCTATTGCTACGATACGTAGACATTTGCAAACGCTATTTCCTAGCAAGGAAGTGTCGCATTTACATTCATCTGAATCGTAGTCGAGGAATGCATAACACTTCGCAATGAATATTATATCTTATCATGAAACATAGAAATGACATGCGATATCGCGTTTTAAGAAGCACCAGAAATCCATTGCTACGATACGTAGACATCTGCAAACGCTATTTCCTTGCAAGAAAATGTCGCATTTACATTCATTTGAAGTGTAGACGACGGATACATAACACTTCGCAAATCATATTATACCTTACCATGAGACATAGAAATGAGATGCGATATCGCGTTTTAAGAATCATAAGAACTCTATTGCTACGATACGTAGATATCTGCAAACGCTATTTCCTTGCAAGGAAGTGTCGCTTTTACATTCATTTGAAGTGTAGACGAGGAATACGTGACACTTCGCAAATCATATTATATCTTACCATGAAACATAGAAATGAGATTCGATATCGCGTTTTAAGAAGCATTAGAAAGCTATTGCTACGATACGTAGACATCTTCAAGCGCTATTTCCTAGCGAGGAAGTGTCGCATTCACATTCATTTGAAGTGTAGACGAGGAATACATAACACTTCGCAAACCATGTTATATCTTACCATGAAACATAGAAATGAGATGCGATATCGCGTTTTAAGAATCATATGAACCCTATTGCTACGATACGTAGACATTTGCAATCGCTATTTCCTTGCAAGGAAGTGTCGCATTTACATTCATTTGAAGTGTAGACGAGGAATACATGATACATCGCAGATCATATTATATCTTACCATGAAACATAGAAATGAGATGCGATATCGCGTTTTAAGAAGCATTTGAACTCTATTGCTTCGATACGTAGACATCTGCAAACGCTATTTCCTTGCAAGGAAATGTCGCATTTACATTCATTTGAAGTGTAGGCGAGGAATACATGACACTTCGCAAATCATATTATATCTTACCATGAAACATAGAAATGAGATTCTATATCGCGTTTTAAGAAGCATTAGAAAGCTATTGCTACGATACGTAGACATCTTCAAGCGCTATTTCCTAGCGAGGAAGTGTCGCATTCACATTCATTTGAAGTGTAGACGAGGAATACATAACACTTCGCAAACCATGTTATATCTTACCATGAAACATAGAAATGATATGCGATATCGCGTTTTAAGAATCATATGAACCCTATTGCTACGATACGTAGACATTTGCAATCGCTATTTCCATGCAAGGAAGTGCCGCATTTACATTCATTTGAAGTGTAGACGAGGAATACATGATACATCGCAGATCATATTATATCTTACCATGAAACATAGAAATGACATGCGATATCGCGTTTTAAGAAGCATCTGAACTCTATTGCTTCGATACGTAGACATCTGCAAACGCTATTTCCTTGCAAGGAAATGTCGCATTTACATTCATTTGAAGTGTAGGCGAGGAATACAAGCCACTTCGCAAATCATATTATATCTTACCATGAAACATAGAAATGAGTTGCGATATCGCGTTTTAAGAAGCATTAGAAATCTATTGCTACGATACGTAGACATCTGCAAACGCCATTTCCTAGCGAGGAAGTGTCGCATTCACATTCATTTGAAGTGTAGACGAGGAATACATAATACTTCGCAAATCATATTATATCTTACCATGAAACATAGAAATGAGATGCGATATCGCGTTTTAAGAATCATAAGAACTCTATTGCTACGATACGTAGACATTTGCAAACGCTATTTCCTAGCAAGGAAGTGTCGCATTTACATTCATTTGTAGTGTAGACTAGGAATGCATAACACTTCGCAATGAATATTATATCTTATCATGAAACATAGCAATGAGATGCGATATCGCGTTTTAAGAAGCATTAGAACTCTAATGCTACGATACGTAGACATCTGCAAACGCTATTTCCCTGCAAGGAAGTGTCGCATTTACATTCATTTGAATCGTAGACGAGGAATACATGACTCTTCGCAAATCATATTATATCTTACCATGAAACGTAAAAATGAGATGCAATATTGCGTTCTAAGAATCATAAGAACTCTATTGCTACGATACGTAGACATCTGCAAGCGCTATTTCCTTGCAAGGAAGTGTCGCATTTACATTCATTTGAAGTGTAGACGAGGAATACATAACACTCCGCAAATCATATTATACCTTACCATGAAACATAGAAATGAGATGCGATATCGCGTTTTAAGAAGCATCAGAAATCCAATGCTACGATACGTAGACATCTGCAAACGCTATTTCCTTGCAAGGAAGTGTCGCATTTACATTCATTTGAAGTGTAGACGAGGAGCACATAACACTCCGCAAATCATATTATATCTTACCATGAAACAAAGAAATGAGATGCGATATCGCCTTTTAAGAATCATTAGAACACTATTGCTACGATAGGTAGACATTTGCCAACGCTATTTCCTAGCAAAGAAGTGTCGCATTTACATTCATTTGAATCGTAGACGAGGAATACATGATACTTCGCAAATCATATTATATCTTACCATGAAACATAGAGATGAGATGCGATATCGCGTTTTAAGAAGCATTTGAACTCTATTGCTTCGATACGTAGACATCTGCAAACGCTATTTCCTTGCAAGGAAGTGTAGCATTTACATCCATTTGAAGTGTAGACGAGGAATACATGACACTTCGCAAATCATACTATATCTTACCATGAAACATAGACATGAGATGCGATATCGCGTTTTAAGAATCATAAGAACTCTATTGCTACGATACGTAGATATCTGCAAACGCTATTTCCTTGCAAGGAAGTGTCGCTTTTACATTCATTTGAAGTGTAGACGAGGAATACGTGACACTTCGCAAATCATATTATATCTTACCATGAAACATAGAAATGAGATTCGATATCGCGTTTTAAGAAGCATTAGAAAGCTATTGCTACGATACGTAGACATCTTCAAGCGCTATTTCCTAGCGAGGAAGTGTCGCATTCACATTCATTTGAAGTGTAGACGAGGAATACATAGCACTTCGCAAACCATGTTATATCTTACCATGAAACATAGAAATGAGATGCGATATCGCGTTTTAAGAATCATATGAACCCTATTGCTACGATACGTAGACATTTGCAATCGCTATTTCCTTGCAAGGAAGTGTCGCATTTACATTCATTTGAAGTGTAGGCGAGGAATACATAACACTTCGCAAATCATATTATATCTTACCATGAAACATAGAAATGAGTTGCGATATCGCGTTTTAAGAAGCATTAGAAATCTATTGCTACGATACGTAGACATCTGCAAACGCCATTTCCTAGCGAGGAAGTGTCGCATTCACATTCATTTGAAGTGTAGACGAGGAATACATAATACTTCGCAAATCATATTATATCTTACCATGAAACATAGAAATGAGATGCGATATCGCGTTCTAAGAAGCATTAGAAATCTATTGCTACGATACGTAGACATCTGCAAACGCTATTTCCTTGCAAGGAAGTGTCGCATTTACATTCATTTGAATCGTAGACGAGGAATGCATAACACTTCGCAATGAATATTATATCTTATCATGAAACATAGATATGTGATGCAATATCTCGTTTTAAGAAGCATTTGAACTCTATTGCTTCGATACGTAGACATCTGCAAACGCTATTTCCTTGCAAGGAAGTGTCGCATTTACATTCATTTGAAGTGTAGACGAGGAGCACATAACACACCGCAAATCATATTATATCTTACCATGAAACAAAGAAATGAGATGCGATATCGCCTTTTAAGATGCATTAGAACACTATTGCTACGATAGGTAGACATTTGCAAACGCTATTTCCTAGCAAAGAAGTGTCGCATTTACAGTCATTTGAATCGTAGACGAGGAATGCATAAAACTTCGTAATGAATATTATATCTTACCATGAAACATAGAAATGAGATGCGATATCGCGATTTAAGAAGCATTAGAACTCTATTGCTACGATACGTAGACGTCTGCAAACGCTATTTCCTTGCAAGGAAGTGTCGCATTTACATTCATTTGAAGTGTAGACGAGGAATACATGATACTTCGCAACTCATATTATATCTTACCATGAAACATAGAGATGAGATGCGATATCGCGTTTTAAGAAGCATTAGAAATCCAATGCTACGATACGTAGACATCTGCAAACGCTATTTCCTTGCAAGGAAGTGTCGCATTTACATTCATTTGAAGTGTAGACGAGGAATACATAACACTCCGCAAATCATATTATACCTTACCATGAAACATAGAAATGAGTTGCGATATCGCGTTTTAAGAAGCATTAGAAATCTATTGCTACGATACGTAGACATCTGCAAACGCCATTTCCTAGCGAGGAAGTGTCGCATTCACATTCATTTGAAGTGTAGACGAGGAATACATAATACTTCGCAAATCATATTATATCTTACCATGAAACATAGAAATGAGATGCGATATCGCGTTCTAAGAAGCATTAGAAATCTATTGCTACGATACGTAGACATCTGCAAACGCTATTTCCTTGCAAGGAAGTGTCGCATTTACATTCATTTGAATCGTAGACGAGGAATGCATAACACTTCGCAATGAATATTATATCTTATCATGAAACATAGATATGTGATGCAATATCTCGTTTTAAGAAGCATTTGAACTCTATTGCTTCGATACGTAGACATCTGCAAACGCTATTTCCTTGCAAGGAAGTGTCGCATTTACATTCATTTGAAGTGTAGACGAGGAGCACATAACACACCGCAAATCATATTATATCTTACCATGAAACAAAGAAATGAGATGCGATATCGCCTTTTAAGATGCATTAGAACACTATTGCTACGATAGGTAGACATTTGCAAACGCTATTTCCTAGCAAAGAAGTGTCGCATTTACAGTCATTTGAATCGTAGACGAGGAATGCATAAAACTTCGTAATGAATATTATATCTTACCATGAAACATAGAAATGAGATGCGATATCGCGATTTAAGAAGCATTAGAACTCTATTGCTACGATACGTAGACGTCTGCAAACGCTATTTCCTTGCAAGGAAGTGTCGCATTTACATTCATTTGAAGTGTAGACGAGGAATACATGATACTTCGCAACTCATATTATATCTTACCATGAAACATAGAGATGAGATGCGATATCGCGTTTTAAGAAGCATTAGAAATCCAATGCTACGATACGTAGACATCTGCAAACGCTATTTCCTTGCAAGGAAGTGTCGCATTTACATTCATTTGAAGTGTAGACGAGGAATACATAACACTCCGCAAATCATATTATACCTTACCATGAAACATAGAAATGAGATGCGATATCGCGTTTTAAGAAGCATCAGAAATCCAATGCTACGATACGTAGACATCTGCAAACGCTATTTCCTTGCAAGGAAGTGTCGCATTTACATTCATTTGAAGTGTAGACGAGGAGCACATAACACTCCGCAAATCATATTATATCTTACCATGAAACAAAGAAATGAGATGCGATATCGCCTTTTAAGAATCATTAGAACACTATTGCTACGATAGGTAGACATTTGCAAACGCTATTTCCTAGCAAAGAAGTGTCGCATTTACAGTCATTTGAATCGTAGACGAGGAATGCATAAAACTTCGTAATGAATACTATATCTTACCATGAAACATAGAAATGAGATGCGATATCGCGATTTAAGAAGCATTAGAACTCTATTGCTACGATACGTAGACGTCTGCAAACGCTATTTCCTTGCAAGGAAGTGTCGCATTTACATTCATTTGAAGTGTAGACGAGGAATACATGATACTTCGCAAATCATATTATATCTTACCATGAAACATAGAGATGAGATGCGATATCGCGTTTTAAGAAGCATTTGAACTCTATTGCTTCGATACGTAGACATCTGCAAACGCTATTTCCTTGCAAGGAAGTGTAGCATTTACATCCATTTGAAGTGTAGACGAGGAATACATGACACTTCGCAAATCATACTATATCTTACCATGAAACATAGACATGAGATGCGATATCGCGTTTTAAGAATCATAAGAACTCTATTGCTACGATACGTAGATATCTGCAAACGCTATTTCCTTGCAAGGAAGTGTCGCTTTTACATTCATTTGAAGTGTAGACGAGGAATACGTGACACTTCGCAAATCATATTATATCTTACCATGAAACATAGAAATGAGATTCGATATCGCGTTTTAAGAAGCATTAGAAAGCTATTGCTACGATACGTAGACATCTTCAAGCGCTATTTCCTAGCGAGGAAGTGTCGCATTCACATTCATTTGAAGTGTAGACGAGGAATACATAGCACTTCGCAAACCATGTTATATCTTACCATGAAACATAGAAATGAGATGCGATATCGCGTTTTAAGAATCATATGAACCCTATTGCTACGATACGTAGACATTTGCAATCGCTATTTCCTTGCAAGGAAGTGTCGCATTTACATTCATTTGAAGTGTAGGCGAGGAATACATAACACTTCGCAAATCATATTATATCTTACCATGAAACATAGAAATGAGTTGCGATATCGCGTTTTAAGAAGCATTAGAAATCTATTGCTACGATACGTAGACATCTGCAAACGCCATTTCCTAGCGAGGAAGTGTCGCATTCACATTCATTTGAAGTGTAGACGAGGAATACATAACACTTCGCAAACCATGTTATATCTTACCATGAAACATAGAAAAGAGATGCGATATCGCGTTTTAAGAATCATATGAACCCTATTGCTACGATACGTAGACATTTGCAATCGCTATTTCCTTGCAAGGAAGTGTCGCATTTACATTCATTTGAAGTGTAGACGAGGAATACATGATACATCGCAGATCATATTATATCTTACCATGAAACATAGAAATGAGATGCGATATCGCGTTTTAAGAAGCATTTGAACTCTATTGCTTCGATACGTAGACATCTGCAAACGCTATTTCCTTGCAAGGAAATGTCGCATTTACATTCATTTGAAGTGTAGGCGAGGAATACATGACACTTCGCAAATCATATTATATCTTACCATGAAACATAGAAATGAGTTGCGATATCGCGTTTTAAGGAGCATTAGAAATCTATTGCTACGATACGTAGACATCTGCAAACGCCATTTCCTAGCGAGGAAGTGTCGCATTCACATTCATTTGAAGTGTAGACGAGGAATACATAATACTTCGCAAATCATATTATATCTTACCATGAAACATAGAAATGAGATGCGATATCGCGTTTTAAGAATCATAAGAACTCTATTGCTACGATACGTAGACATTTGCAAACGCTATTTCCTAGCAAGGAAGTGTCGCATTTACATTCATCTGAATCGTAGTCGAGGAATGCATAACACTTCGCAATGAATATTATATCTTATCATGAAACATAGAAATGACATGCGATATCGCGTTTTAAGAAGCACCAGAAATCCATTGCTACGATACGTAGACATCTGCAAACGCTATTTCCTTGCAAGAAAATGTCGCATTTACATTCATTTGAAGTGTAGACGACGGATACATAACACTTCGCAAATCATATTATACCTTACCATGAGACATAGAAATGAGATGCGATATCGCGTTTTAAGAATCATAAGAACTCTATTGCTACGATACGTAGATATCTGCAAACGCTATTTCCTTGCAAGGAAGTGTCGCTTTTACATTCATTTGAAGTGTAGACGAGGAATACGTGACACTTCGCAAATCATATTATATCTTACCATGAAACATAGAAATGAGATTCGATATCGCGTTTTAAGAAGCATTAGAAAGCTATTGCTACGATACGTAGACATCTTCAAGCGCTATTTCCTAGCGAGGAAGTGTCGCATTCACATTCATTTGAAGTGTAGACGAGGAATACATAACACTTCGCAAACCATGTTATATCTTACCATGAAACATAGAAATGAGATGCGATATCGCGTTTTAAGAATCATATGAACCCTATTGCTACGATACGTAGACATTTGCAATCGCTATTTCCTTGCAAGGAAGTGTCGCATTTACATTCATTTGAAGTGTAGACGAGGAATACATGATACATCGCAGATCATATTATATCTTACCATGAAACATAGAAATGAGATGCGATATCGCGTTTTTAGAAGCATTTGAACTCTATTGCTTCGATACGTAGACATCTGCAAACGCTATTTCCTTGCAAGGAAATGTCGCATTTACATTCATTTGAAGTGTAGGCGAGGAATACATGACACTTCGCAAATCATATTATATCTTACCATGAAACATAGAAATGAGATTCTATATCGCGTTTTAAGAAGCATTAGAAAGCTATTGCTACGATACGTAGACATCTTCAAGCGCTATTTCCTAGCGAGGAAGTGTCGCATTCACATTCATTTGAAGTGTAGACGAGGAATACATAACACTTCGCAAACCATGTTATATCTTACCATGAAACATAGAAATGATATGCGATATCGCGTTTTAAGAATCATATGAACCCTATTGCTACGATACGTAGACATTTGCAATCGCTATTTCCATGCAAGGAAGTGCCGCATTTACATTCATTTGAAGTGTAGACGAGGAATACATGATACATCGCAGATCATATTATATCTTACCATGAAACATAGAAATGACATGCGATATCGCGTTTTAAGAAGCATCTGAACTCTATTGCTTCGATACGTAGACATCTGCAAACGCTATTTCCTTGCAAGGAAATGTCGCATTTACATTCATTTGAAGTGTAGGCGAGGAATACAATCCACTTCGCAAATCATATTATATCTTACCATGAAACATAGAAATGAGTTGCGATATCGCGTTTTAAGAAGCATTAGAAATCTATTGCTACGATACGTAGACATCTGCAAACGCCATTTCCTAGCGAGGAAGTGTCGCATTCACATTCATTTGAAGTGTAGACGAGGAATACATAATACTTCGCAAATCATATTATATCTTACCATGAAACATAGAAATGAGATGCGATATCGCGTTTTAAGAATCATAAGAACTCTATTGCTACGATACGTAGACATTTGCAAACGCTATTTCCTAGCAAGGAAGTGTCGCATTTACATTCATTTGTAGTGTAGACTAGGAATGCATAACACTTCGCAATGAATATTATATCTTATCATGAAACATAGCAATGAGATGCGATATCGCGTTTTAAGAAGCATTAGAACTCTATTGCTACGATACGTAGACATCTGCAAACGCTATTTCCCTGCAAGGAAGTGTCGCATTTACATTCATTTGAATCGTAGACGAGGAATACATGACTCTTCGCAAATCATATTATATCTTACCATGAAACGTAAAAATGAGATGCAATATTGCGTTCTAAGAATCATAAGAACTCTATTGCTACGATACGTAGACATCTGCAAGCGCTATTTCCTTGCAAGGAAGTGTCGCATTTACATTCATTTGAAGTGTAGACGAGGAATACATAACACTCCGCAAATCATATTATACCTTACCATGAAACATAGAAATGAGATGCGATATCGCGTTTTAAGAAGCATCAGAAATCCAATGCTACGATACGTAGACATCTGCAAACGCTATTTCCTTGCAAGGAAGTGTCGCATTTACATTCATTTGAAGTGTAGACGAGGAGCACATAACACTCCGCAAATCATATTATATCTTACCATGAAACAAAGAAATGAGATGCGATATCGCCTTTTAAGAATCATTAGAACACTATTGCTACGATAGGTAGACATTTGCCAACGCTATTTCCTAGCAAAGAAGTGTCGCATTTACAGTCATTTGAATCGTAGACGAGGAATGCATAAAACTTCGTAATGAATACTATATCTTACCATGAAACATAGAAATGAGATGCGATATCGCGATTTAAGAAGCATTAGAACTCTATTGCTACGATACGTAGACGTCTGCAAACGCTATTTCCTTGCAAGGAAGTGTCGCATTTACATTCATTTGAAGTGTAGACGAGGAATACATGATACTTCGCAAATCATATTATATCTTACCATGAAACATAGAGATGAGATGCGATATCGCGTTTTAAGAAGCATTTGAACTCTATTGCTTCGATACGTAGACATCTGCAAACGCTATTTCCTTGCAAGGAAGTGTAGCATTTACATCCATTTGAAGTGTAGACGAGGAATACATGACACTTCGCAAATCATACTATATCTTACCATGAAACATAGACATGAGATGCGATATCGCGTTTTAAGAATCATAAGAACTCTATTGCTACGATACGTAGATATCTGCAAACGCTATTTCCTTGCAAGGAAGTGTCGCTTTTACATTCATTTGAAGTGTAGACGAGGAATACGTGACACTTCGCAAATCATATTATATCTTACCATGAAACATAGAAATGAGATTCGATATCGCGTTTTAAGAAGCATTAGAAAGCTATTGCTACGATACGTAGACATCTTCAAGCGCTATTTCCTAGCGAGGAAGTGTCGCATTCACATTCATTTGAAGTGTAGACGAGGAATACATAGCACTTCGCAAACCATGTTATATCTTACCATGAAACATAGAAATGAGATGCGATATCGCGTTTTAAGAATCATATGAACCCTATTGCTACGATACGTAGACATTTGCAATCGCTATTTCCTTGCAAGGAAGTGTCGCATTTACATTCATTTGAAGTGTAGGCGAGGAATACATAACACTTCGCAAATCATATTATATCTTACCATGAAACATAGAAATGAGTTGCGATATCGCGTTTTAAGAAGCATTAGAAATCTATTGCTACGATACGTAGACATCTGCAAACGCCATTTCCTAGCGAGGAAGTGTCGCATTCACATTCATTTGAAGTGTAGACGAGGAATACATAATACTTCGCAAATCATATTATATCTTACCATGAAACATAGAAATGAGATGCGATATCGCGTTCTAAGAAGCATTAGAAATCTATTGCTACGATACGTAGACATCTGCAAACGCTATTTCCTTGCAAGGAAGTGTCGCATTTACATTCATTTGAATCGTAGACGAGGAATGCATAACACTTCGCAATGAATATTATATCTTATCATGAAACATAGATATGTGATGCAATATCTCGTTTTAAGAAGCATTTGAACTCTATTGCTTCGATACGTAGACATCTGCAAACGCTATTTCCTTGCAAGGAAGTGTCGCATTTACATTCATTTGAAGTGTAGACGAGGAGCACATAACACACCGCAAATCATATTATATCTTACCATGAAACAAAGAAATGAGAAGCGATATCGCCTTTTAAGATGCAATAGAACACTATTGCTACGATAGGTAGACATTTGCAAACGCTATTTCCTAGCAAAGAAGTGTCGCATTTACAGTCATTTGAATCGTAGACGAGGAATGCATAAAACTTCGTAATGAATATTATATCTTACCATGAAACATAGAAATGAGATGCGATATCGCGATTTAAGAAGCATTAGAACTCTATTGCTACGATACGTAGACGTCTGCAAACGCTATTTCCTTGCAAGGAAGTGTCGCATTTACATTCATTTGAAGTGTAGACGAGGAATACATGATACTTCGCAACTCATATTATATCTTACCATGAAACATAGAGATGAGATGCGATATCGCGTTTTAAGAAGCATTTGAACTCTATTGCTTCGATACGTAGACATCTGCAAACGCCATTTCCTTGCAAGGAAGTGTAGCATTTACATCCATTTGAAGTGTAGACGAGGAATACATGACACTTCGCAAATCATACTATATCTTACCATGAAACATAGACATGAGATGCGATATCGCGTTTTAAGAATCATAAGAACTCTATTGCTACGATACGTAGACATCTGCAAACGCTATTTCCTTGCAAGGAAGTGTCGCTTTTACATTCATTTGATGTGTAGACGAGGAATACGTGACACTTCGCAAATCATATTATATCTTACCATGAAACATAGAAATGAGATTCTATATCGCGTTTTAAGAAGCATTAGAAAGCTATTGCTACGATACGTAGACATCTTCAAGCGCTATTTCCTAGCGAGGAAGTGTCGCATTCACATTCATTTGAAGTGTAGACGAGGAATACATAACACTTCGCAAACCATGTTATATCTTACCATGAAACATAGAAATGAGATGCGATATCGCGTTTTAAGAATCATATGAACCCTATTGCTACGATACGTAGACATTTGCAATCGCTATTTCCTTGCAAGGAAGTGTCGCATTTACATTCATTTGAAGTGTAGACGAGGAATACATGATACATCGCAGATCATATTATATCTTACCATGAAACATAGAAATGAGATGCGATATCGCGTTTTAAGAAGCATTTGAACTCTATTGCTTTGATACGTAGACATCTGCAAACGCTATTTCCTTGCAAGGAAATGTCGCATTTACATTCATTTGAAGTGTAGGCGAGGAATACATGACACTTCGCAAATCATATTATATCTTACCATGAAACATAGAAATGAGTTGCGATATCGCGTTTTAAGGAGCATTAGAAATCTATTGCTACGATACGTAGACATCTGCAAACGCCATTTCCTAGCGAGGAAGTGTCGCATTCACATTCACTTGAAGTGTAGACGAGGAATACATAATACTTCGCAAATCATATTATATCTTACCATGAAACATAGAAATGAGATGCGATATCGCGTTTTAAGAATCATAAGAACTCTATTGCTGCGATACGTAGACATTTGCAAACGCTATTTCCTAGCAAGGAAGTGTCGCATTTACATTCATTTGTTGTGTAGACTAGGAATGCATAACACTTCGCAATGAATATTATATCTTATCATGAAACATAGCAATGAGATGCGATATCGCGTTTTAAGAAGCATTAGAACTCTATTGCTACGATACGTAGACATCTGCAAACGCTATTTCCCTGCAAGGAAGTGTCGCATTTACATTCATTTGAATCGTAGACGAGGAATACATGACTCTTCGCAAATCATATTATATCTTACCATGAAACGTAAAAATGAGATGCAATATAGCGTTCTAAGAATCATAAGAATTCTATTGCTACGATACGTAGACATCTGCAAGCGCTATTTCCTTGCAAGGAAGTGTCGCATTTACATTCATTTGAAGTGTAGACGAGGAATACATAACACTCCGCAAATCATATTATACCTTACCATGAAACATAGAAATGAGATGCGATATCGCGTTTTAAGAAGCATCAGAAATCCAATGCTACGATACGTAGACATCTGCAAACGCTATTTCCTTGCAAGGAAGTGTCGCATTTACATTCATTTGAAGTGTAGACGAGGAATACATAACACTCCGCAAATCATATTATACCTTACCATGAAACATAGAAATGAGATGCGATATCGCGTTTTAAGAAGCATCAGAAATCCAATGCTACGATACGTAGACATCTGCAAACGCTATTTCCTTGCAAGGAAGTGTCGCATTTACATTCATTTGAAGTGTAGACGAGGAGCACATAACACTCCGCAAATCATATTATATCTTACCATGAAACAAAGAAATGAGATGCGATGTCGCCTTTTAAGAAGCATTAGAACACTATTGCTACGATAGGTAGACATTTGCAAACGCTATTTCCTAGCAAAGAAGTGTCGCATTTACAGTCATTTGAATCGTAGACGAGGAATGCATAAAACTTCGTAATGAATATTATATCTTACCATGAAACATAGAAATGAGATGCGATATCGCGATTTAAGAAGCATTAGAACTCTATTGCTACGATACGTAGACGTCTGCAAACGCTATTTCCTTGCAAGGAAGTGTCGCATTTACATTCATTTGAAGTGTAGACGAGGAATACATGATACTTCGCAAATCATATTATATCTTACCATGAAACATAGAGATGAGATGTGATATCGCGTTTTAAGAAGCATTTGAACTCTATTGCTTCGATACGTAGACATCTGCAAACGCTATTTCCTTGCAAGGAAGTGTAGCATTTACATCCATTTGAAGTGTAGACGAGGAATACATGACACTTCGCAAATCATACTATATCTTACCATGAAACATAGACATGAGATGCGATATCGCGTTTTAAGAATCATAAGAACTCTATTGCTACGATACGTAGATATCTGCAAACGCTATTTCCTTGCAAGGAAGTGTCGCTTTTACATTCATTTGAAGTGTAGACGAGGAATACGTGACACTTCGCAAATCATATTATATCTTACCATGAAACATAGAAATGAGATTCGATATCGCGTTTTAAGAAGCATTAGAAAGCTATTGCTACGATACGTAGACATCTTCAAGCGCTAATTCCTAGCGAGGAAGTGTCGCATTCACATTCATTTGAAGTGTAGACGAGGAATACATAACACTTCGCAAACCATGTTATATCTTACCATGAAACATAGAAATGAGATGCGATATCGCGATTTAAGAATCTTAAGAACTCTATTGCTACGATACGTAGACATTTGCAAACGCTATTTCCTAGCAAGGAAGTGTCGCATTTACATTCATTTGTAGTGTAGACTAGGAATGCATAACACTTCGCAATGAATATTATATCCTATCATGAAACATAGCAATGAGATGCGATATCGCGTTTTAAGAAGCATTAGAACTCTATTGATACGATACGTAGACATCTGCAAACGCTATTTCCCTGCAAGGAAGTGTCGCATTTACATTCATTTGAAGTGTAGACGAGGAATGCATAACACTTCGCAATGAATATTACATCTTATCATGAAACATAGCAATGAGATGCGATATCGCGTTTTAAGAAGCATTAGAACTCTATTGCTACGATACGTAGACATCTGCAAACGCTATTTCCTTGCAAGGAAGTGTCGCATTTACATTCATTTGAATCGTAGACGAGGAATACATGACACTTCGCAAATCATATTATATCTTATCATGAAACGTAAAAATGAGATGCAATATAGCGTTCTAAGAATCATAAGAACTCTATTGCTACGATACGTAGACATCTGCAAACGCTATTTCCTTGCAAGGAAGTGTCGCATTTACATTCATTTGAAGTGTAGACGACGGATACATAACACTTCGCAAATCATATTATACCTTACCATGAAACATAGAAATGAGATGCGATATCGCGTTTTAAGAAGCATCAGAAATCCATTGCTACGATACGTAGACATCTGCAAACGCTATTTCCTAGCGAGGAAGTGTCGCATTTACATTCATTTGAAGTGTAGACGAGGAATGCATAACACTTCGCAATGAATATTACATCTTATCATGAAACATAGCAATGAGATGCGATATCGCGTTTTAAGAAGCATCAGAAATCCATTGCTACGATACGTAGACATCTGCAAACGCTATTTCCTTGCAAGAAAGTGTCGCATTTACATTCATTTGAAGTGTAGACGAGGAATACATAACACTTCGCAAATCATATTATACCTTACCATGAAACATAGGAATGAGATGCGATATCGCGTTTTAAGAAGCATCAGAAATCTATTGCTACGATACGTAGACATCTGCAAACGCTATTTCCTTGCAAGGAAGTGTCGCATTTACATTCATTTGAATCGTAGACGAGGAATACATGACACTTCGCAAATCATATTATATCTTACCATGAAACGTAAAAATGAGATGCAATATAGCGTTCTAAGAATCATAAGAACTCTATTGCTACGATACGTAGACATCTGCAAACGCTATTTCCTTGCAAGGAAGTGTCGCATTTACATTCATTTGAAGTGTAGACGACGGATACATAACACTTCGCAAATCATATTATACCTTACCATGAAACATAGAAATGAGATGCGATATCGCGTTTTAAGAAGCATCAGAAATCCATTGCTACGATACGTAGACATCTGCAAACGCTATTTCCTAGCGAGGAAGTGTCGCATTTACATTCATTTGAAGTGTAGACGAGGAATGCATAACACTTCGCAATGAATATTACATCTTATCATGAAACATAGCAATGAGATGCGATATCGCGTTTTAAGAAGCATTAGAACTCTATTGCTACGATACGTAGACATCTGCAAACGCTATTTCCCTGCAAGGAAGTGTCGCATTTACATTCATTTGAATCGTAGACGAGGAATACATGACACTTCGCAAATCATATTATATCTTACCATGAAACATAGAAATGAGATGCAATATAGCGTTCTAAGAATCATAAGAACTCTATTGCTACGATACGTAGACATCTGCAAAAGCTATTTCCTTGCAAGGAAGTGCCGCATTTACATTCATTTGAATCGTAGACGAGGAATGCATAACACTTCGCAAATCATATTATATCTTACCATGAAACGTAAAAATGAGATGCAATATAGCGTTCTAAGAATCATAAGAACTCTATTGCTACGATACGTAGACATCTGCAAACGCTATTTCCTTGCAAGGAAGTGTCGCATTTACATTCATTTGAATCGTAGACGAGGAATACATAACATTTCGCAAATCATATTATATCTTACCATGAAACGTAAAAATGAGATGCAATATAGCGTTCTAAGAATCATAAGAACTCTATTGCTACGATACGTAGACGAGTAAAGTGTTGACGAGGAATACATAACACTTCGCAAATCGCATTATATCTTACCATGAAACATTGAAATGAGATGCGATATCGCGTTTTAAGAAGCATTAGAAAGCTATTGCTACGATACGTAGACATCTTCAAGCGCTATTTCCTAGCGAGGAAGTGTCGCATTCACATTCATTTGAAGTGTAGACGAGGAATACATAACACTTCGCAAACCATGTTATATCTTACCATGAAACATAGAAATGAGATGCGATATCGCGATTTAAGAATCATAAGAACTCTGTTGCTACGATACGTAGACATTTGCAAACGCTATTTCCTAGCAAGGAAGTGTCGCATTTACATTCATTTGTAGTGTAGACTAGGAATGCATAACACTTCGCAATGAATATTATATCTTATCATGAAACATAGCAATGAGATGCGATATCGCGTTTTAAGAAGCATTAGAACTCTATTGCTACGATACGTAGACATCTGCAAACGCTATTTCCCTACAAGGAAGTGTCGCATTTACATTCATTTGAAGTGTAGACGAGGAATGCATAACACTTCGCAATGAATATTACATCTTATCATGAAACATAGCAATGAGATGCGATATCGCGTTTTAAGAAGCATTAGAACTCTATTGCTACGATCCGTAGACATCTGCAAACGCTATTTCCTTGCAAGGATGCGTCGCATTTACATTCATTTGAATCGTAGACGAGGAATGCATAACACTTCGCAAATCATATTATGTCTTACCATGAAACGTAAAAATGAGATGCAATATAGCGTTCTAAGAATCATAAGAACTCTATTGCTACGATACGTAGACGAGTAAAGTGTAGCCGAGGAATACATAACACTTCGCAAATCATATTATATCTTACCATGAAACATAGAAATGAGATGCGATATCGCGTTTTAAGAAGCATCAGAAATCCATTGCTACGATACGTAGACATCTGCAAACGCTATTTCCTTGCAAGAAAGTGTCGCATTTACATTCATTTGAAGTGTAGACGAGGAATACATAACACTTCGCAAATCATATTATACCTTACCATGAAACATAGAAATGAGATGCGATATCGCGTTCTAAGAAGCATTAGAACTCTACTGCTACGATACGTAGACATCTGCAAACGCTATTTCCTTGCAAGGAAGTGTCGCATTTACATTCATTTGAATCGTAAGCGAGGAATGCATAACACTTCGCAAATCATATTATATCTTACCATGAAACATAGAAATGAGATGCGATATCGCGTTTTAAGAAGCATTAGAACTCTATTGCTACGATACGTAGACATCTGCAAACGCTATTTCCTTGCAAGGAAGTGTCGCATTTACATTCATTTGAATCGTAGACGAGGAATGCATAACACTTCGCAATGAATATTATATCTTATCATGAAACATTGATATGTGATGCAATATCACGTTTTAAGAAGCATTTGAACTCTATTGCTTCGATACGTAGACATCTGCCAACGCTCTTTCCTAGCGAGGAAGTGTCGCGTTCACATTCATTTGAAGTGTAGTCGTGGAATACATAACACTTCGCAAATCATATTGTATCTTACCATGAAACATAGAAATGAGATGCGATATCGCGTTTTAAGAAGCATTAGAACTCTACTGCTACGATACGCAGACATCTGCAAACGCTATTTCCTAGCGAGGAAGTGTCACATTCACATTCATTTGAAGTGTAGACGAGGAATACATAACACTTTGCAAATCATATTATATCTTACCATGAAACATAGAAATGAGATGCTATATCGCGTTTGAGAAGCATTAGAACTCTATTGCCACGATACGTAGGCATCTGCAAACGCTATTTCCTTGCAAGGAAGTGTCGCATTTACATTCATTTGAATCGTAGACGAGGAATACATAACACTCCGCAAATCACAGTATATCTTACCATGAAACATAGAAATGAGATGCGATATCGCGTTTTGAAAAAGCATTAGAACTCTACTGCTACGATACGCAGACATCTGCAACCGCTATTTCCTAGCGAGGAAGTGTCACATTCACATTCATTTGAAGTGTAGACGAGGAATACATAACACTTCGCAAATCATATTATATCTTACCATGAAACATAGAAACGAGATGCGATATCGCGTTTTAAGAAGCATTAGAACTCAAGTGCTACGATACGCAGACATCTGCAACCGCTATTTCCTAGCGAGGAAGTGTCGCATTCACATTCATTTGATGTGTAGACGAGGAATACATAACACTTCGCAAATCATATTATATCTTACCATGAAACATAGAAATGAGATGCGATATCGCGTTTTAAGAAGCATTAGAACTCTATTGCTACGATACGTAGACATCTGCAAACGTTATTTCCTTGCAAGGAAGTGTCGCATTTTCATTCATTTGAATCGTAGGCGAGGAATACATAACACTTCGCAATGAATATTATATCTTATCATGAAACATAGATATGAGATGCAATATCTCGTTTTAACAAGCATTAGAAATCCAATGCTACGATACGTAGACATCTGCAAACGCTATTTCCTTGCAAGAAAGTGTCGCATTTACATTCATCTGAAGTGTAGACGAGGAATACGTAACACTTCGCAAATCATATTATATCTTATCATGAAACATAGAAATGAGATGCGATATCGCGTTTTAAGAAGCATTAGAACTCTATTGCTACGATACGTAGACATCTGCAAACGCTATTTCCTTGCAAGGAAGTGTCGCATTTACATTCATTTGAATCGTAGACGAGGAATGCATAACACTTCGCAATGAATATTATATCTTATTATGAAACATAGATATGAGATGCAATATCTCGTTTTAAGAAGCATTTGAGCTCTATTGCTTCGATACGTAGACATCTGCAAACGCTATTTCCTAGCGAGGAAGTGTCGCATTCACATTCATTTGAAGTGTAGATGAGGAATACATAACACTTCGCAAATCATATTGTATCTTACCATGAAACATAGAAATGAGATGCGATATCGCCTTTTAAGTATCATAAGAACTCTATTGCTACGGTACGTAGACATCTGCAAACGCTATTTCCTTGCAAAGAAGTGTCGCGTTTACATTCATTTCAAGTGTAGACGAGGAATACATAACACTTCGCAAATCATATTATATCTTACCATGAAACATAGAAATGGGACGCGAAATCGAGTTTTAAGAAGCATTAGAACTCTATTGCTACGATACCTAGACATCTGCAGACGCTATTTCCTAGCAAGGAAGTGTCGCATTTACATTCATTTGATGTGTAGACGAGGAATACATAAAACTTCGCAAATCATATTATATCTTACCATGAAACATAGAAATGAGATGCGATATCGCGTTTTAAGAAGCATTAGAACTCTATTGCTGCGATACGTAGACACCTGCAAACGCTATTTCCTTGCAAGGAAGTGTCGCATTTACATTCATTTGAATCGTAAACGAGGAATGTATAACACTTCGCAATGAATATTATATCTTATCATGAAACATAGATATGAGATGCAATATCTCGTTTTAAGAAGCATTTGAACTCTATTGCTTCGATATGTAGACATCTGCAAACGCTATTTCCTTGCAAGGAAGAGTCGCATTTACATTCATTTGAAGTGTAGGCGAGGAATACATAACACTTAGCAAATCATATTATATCTTACCATGAAACATAGAAATGAGATGCGATATCGCGTTTTAAGAAGCATTAGAACTCTATTGCTACGATACGTAGACATCTGCAGACGCTATTTCCTTGCAAGGAAGTGTCGCATTTACATTCATTTGAAGTGTAGACGACGGATATATAACACTTCACAAATCATATTATACCTTACCATGAAACATAGAATTGAGATGCGATATCGCGTTTTTAGAATCATAAGAACTCTACTGCTACGATACGTAGACATCTGCAAACGCCATTTCCTAGCAAGGAAGTGTCGCATTTACATTCATTTGAAGTGTAGACGAGGAATGCATAACACTTCGCAATGAATATTATATCTTGCCATGAAACATAGAAATGTGATGCGATATCGCGTTTTAAGAATTATAAGAACTCTATTGCTACGATACGTAGACATCTGCAAACGCTATTTCCATGCAAGGAAGTGTCGCATTTGCATTCGTTTGAAGTGTAGACGAGGAATACATAACACTTCGCAAATCAAATTATATCTTACCATGAAACATAGAAATGAGATGCGATATCGCGTTTTAAGAATCATAAGAACTCTATTGCTACGATACGTAGACATCTGCAAACGCTATTTCCTTGCAAGGAAGTGTCGCATTTACATTCATCTGAATCGTAGACGAGGAATGCATAACACTTCGCAATGAATATTATATCTTATCATGAAACATAGATATGAGATGCAATATCTCGTTTTAAGAAGCATTTGAACTCTATTGCTTTGACACGTAGACATCTGCAAACGCTATTTCCTTGCAAGGTAGTGTCGCATTTACATTCATTTGAATTGTAGACGAGGAATGCATAACACTTCGCAATGAATATTATATCTTATCATGAAACATAGATATGAGATGCAATATCTCGTTTTAAGAAGCATTTGAACTCTATTGCTTCGATACGTAGACATCTGCAAACGCTATTTCCTTGCAAGGTAGTGTCGCATTTACATTCATTTGAATTGTAGACGAGGAATGCATAACACTTCGCAAATCATATTATACCTTACCATGAAACATAGAAATGAGATGCGATATCGCGTTTTAAGAATCATAAGAACTCTATTGCTTCGATACGTAGACATCTGCAAACACTATTTCCTTGCAAGGAAGTGTCGCATTTACATTCATTTGATGTGTAGACGAGGAATACATAACACTTCGCAAATCATATTGTATCTTACCATGAAACATAGAAATGAGATGCGATATCGCGTTTTAAGAAGCATTAGAACTCTACTGCTACGACACGCAGACATCTGCAAACGCTATTGCCTAGCGAGGAAGTCACATTCACATTCATTTGAAGTGTAGACGAGGAATACATAACACTTCGCAAATCATGTTATATCTTACCATGAAACATAGAAATGAGATGCGATATCGCGTTTTAAGAATGATATGAATTCTATTGCTACGATACGTAGATATGTGCAATCGCTACTACCTTGCAAGGAAGTGTCGCATTTACTTTCATTTGAATCGTAGACGAGGAATACATGACACTTCGCAAATCATATTATATCTTACCATGAAACATAGAAATGAGATGCGATATCGCATCTTAAGAATCATAACAACTCAATTGCAACGATACGTAGACATCTGCAAACGCTATTTCCTTGCAAAGAAGTGTCGCATTTACATTCATTTGAAGTGTGGACGAGGAATACCTAACACTTCGCAAATCATATAATATCTTACCATGAAACATAGAAATGAGATGCGATATCGCGTTTTAAGAATCACAAGAACTCTACTGCTACGATACGTAGACATCTGCAATCGCTATTTCCTTGCAAAGAAGTGTCGCATTTACATTCATCTGAATCGTAGACGAGGAATGCATAACAGTTTGCAATGAATATTATATCTTATCATGAAACATAGATATGAGATGCAATATCTCGTTTTAAGAAGCTTTTGAACTCTATTGCTTCGATACGTAGACATCTGCAAACGCTATTTCCTTGCAAGGAAGTGTCGCATTTACATTCATTTGAAGTGTACACGAGGATACATAACACTTCGCAAATCATATTGTATCTTACCATGAAACATAGAAATGAGATGCGATATCGCGTTTTAAGAAGCATTAGAACTCTACTGCTACGATACGCAGACATCTGCAAACGCTATTTCCTAGCGAGGAAGTGTCACATTCACATTCATTTGAAGTGTAGACGAGGAATACATAACACTTCGCAAATCATATTATATCTTACCATGAAACATAGAAATGAGATGCGATATCGCGTTTTAAGAAGCATTAGAACTCTATTGCTACGATACGTAGACATCTGCAAACGCTATTTCCTTGCAAGGAAGTGTCGCATTTACATCCATTTGAATCGTAGACGAGGAATGCATAACACTTCGCAATGAATATTATATCTTATCATGAAACATAGATATGAGATGCAATATCTCGTTTTCAGAAGCATTTGAACTCTATTGCTTCGATACGTAGACATCTGCAAACCCTATTTCCTAGCGAGGAAGTGTCGCATTCACATTCATTTGAAGTGTAGACGAGGAATACATAACACTTCGCAAATCATATTGTATCTTACCATGACACATAGAAATGAGATGCGATATCGCGTTTTAAGAATCATAAGAACTCTATTGCTACGATACGTAGACATCTGCAAACGCTATTTCCTTGCAAGGAAGTGTCGCATTTACATTCATTTGAATCGTAGACGAGGAATGCATAACACTTCGCAATGAATACTATATCTTATCATGAAACATAGATATGAGATGCAATATCTCGTTTTAAGAAGCATTTGAACTCTATTGCTTCGATACGTAGACATCTGCAAACGCTATTTCCCTGCAAGGAAGTGTCGCATTTACATTCATTTGAAGTGTAGACAAGGAATACATGATACTTCGCAAATCATATTATATCTTACCATGAATCATAGAAATGAGATGCGATATCGCGTTTTAAGAAGCATTAGAAAGCTATTGCTACGATACGTAGACATCTGCAAACGCCATTTCCTAGCAAGGAAGTGTCGCATTTACATTCATTTGAAGTGTAGACGAGGAATGCATAACACTTCGCAATGAATATTAAATCTTGCCATGAAACATAGAAATGAGATGCGATATCGCGTTTTAAGAAGCATTAGAAATCTATTGCTACGATACGTAGACATCTGCAAACGCTATTTCCTAGCGAGGAAGTGTCGCATTCACATTCATTTGAAGTGTAGACGAGGAATACATAACACTTCGCAAATCATATTATATCTTACCATGAAACATAGAAATGAGATGCGATATAGCGTTTTTAGAATCATAAGAACTCTATTGCTACGATACGTAGACATCTGCAAACGCTATTTCCTTGCAAGGAAGTGTCGCATTTACATTCATTTGAGTCGTAGACGAGGAATGCATAACACTTCGCAATGAATATTATATCTTATCATGAAACATAGATATGAGATGCAATATCTCGTTTTAAGAAGCATTTGAACTCTATTGCTTCGATACGTAGACATCTGCAAACGCTATTTCCTTGCAAGGAAGTGTCGCATTTACATTCATTTGAAGTGTAGACGAGGAATACATGACACTTCGCAAATCATATTATATCTTACCATGAAACATAGAAATGAGATGCGATATCGCGTTTTAAGAAGCATTAGAAAGCTATTGCTACGATACGTAGACATCTGCAAACGCTACTTCCTAGCGAGGAAGTATCGCATTCACATTCATTTGAAGTGTAGACGAGGAATACGTGACACTTCGCAAATCATATTATATCTTACCATGAAACATAGAAATGAGATTCGATATCGCGTTTTAAGAAGCATTAGAAAGCTATTGCTACGATACGTAGACATCTGCAAACGCCATTTCCTAGCAAGGAAGTGTCGCATTTACATTCATTTGAAGTGTAGACGAGGAATGCATAACACTTCGCAATGAATATTATATCTTGCCATGATACATAGAAATGAGATGCGATATCGCGTTTTAAGAATCATAAGAACTCTATTGCTACGATACGTAGACATCTGCAAACGCTATTTCCTTGCAAGGAAGTGTCGCATTTGCATTCATTTGAAGTGTAGACGAGGAATACATAACACTTCGCAAATCAAATTATATCTTACCATGAAACATAGAAATGAGATGCGATATCGCGTTTTAAGAATCATAAGAACTCTACTGCTACGATACGTAGACATCTGCAATCGCTATTTCCTTGCAACGAAGTGTCGCATTTACATTCATTTGAAGTGTAGCCGAGGACTACATAACACTTCACAAATCGTATTATATCTTACCATGAAACATAGAAATGAGATGCGATATCGCGTTTTAAGAAGCATTTGAACTCTATTGCTTCGATACCTAGACATCTGCAAACGCTATTTCCTAGCGAGGAAGTGTCGCATTCGCATTCATTTGAAGTGTAGACGAGGAATACATAACACTTCGCAAGTCTTATTATATCTTACCATGAAACATAGAAATGAGATGCGATATCGCGTTTTAAGAATCATAAGAACTCTATTGCTACGATACGTAGACATCTGCAAACGCTATTTCCTTGCAAGGAAGTGTCGCATTTACATTCATCTGAATCGTAGTCGAGGAATGCATAACACTTCGCAATGAATATTATATCTTATCATGAAACATAGAAATGACATGCGATATCGCGTTTTAAGAAGCACCAGAAATCCATTGCTACGATACGTAGACATCTGCAAACGCTATTTCCTTGCAAGAAAATGTCGCATTTACATTCATTTGAAGTGTAGACGACGGATACATAACACTTCGCAAAGCATATTATACCTTACCATGAAACATAGAAATGGGATGCGATATCGCGTTTTAAGAGTCATAAGAACTCTATTGCAGCGATACGTAGACATCTGCAAACGTTATTTCCTTGCAAGGAAGTGTCGCATTTACATTCATTTGATGTGTAGACGAGGAATACATAACACTTCGCAAATCATATTGTATCTTACCATGAAACATAGAAATGAGATGCGATATCGCGTTTTAAGAAGCATTAGAACTCTACTGCTACGATACGCAGACATCTGCAAACGCTATTTCCTAGCGAGGAAGTCACATTCACATTCATTTGTAGTGTAGACGAGGAATACATAACACTTCGCAAATCATGTTATATCTTACCATGAAACATAGAAATGAGATGCGATATCGCGTTTTAAGAATGATATGAATTCTATTGCTACGATACGTAGACATGTGCAATCGCTACTACCTTGCAAGGAAGTGTCGCATTTACATTCATTTGAAGTGTAGACGAGGAATACACAACAGATTGCAAATCATATAATATCTTACCATGAAACATAGAAATGAGATGCGATATCGCGTTTTAAGAATCATAAGAACTCTACTGCTACGATACGTAGACATCTGCAATCGCTATTTCCTTGCAACGAAGTGTCGCATTTACATTCATTTGAAGTGTAGCCGAGGAATACATAACACTTCGCAAATCGTATTATATCTTACCATGAAACATAGAAATGAGATGCGATATCGCGTTTTAAGAAGCATTTGAACTCTATTGTTTCGATACGTAGACATCTGCAAACGCTATTTCCTAGCGAGGAAGTGTCGCATTCGCATTCATTTGAAGTGTAGACGAGGAATACATAACACTTCGCAAGTCATATTGTATCTTACCATGAAACATAGAAATGAGATGCGATATCGCGTTTTAAGAATCATAAGAACTCTATTGCTACGATACGTAGACATCTGCAAACGCTATTTCCTTACAAGGAAGTGTCGCATTTACATTCATCTGAATCGTAGACGAGGAATGCATAACACTTCGCAATGAATGTTATATCTTATCATGAAACATAGATATGAGATGCGATATCTCGTTTTAAGAATCATAAGAACACTACTGCTTCGACACGTAGACATCTGCAATCGCTATTTCCTTGCAAGGTAGTGTCGCATTTACATTCATTTGAATTGTAGACGAGGAATACATAACACTTCGCAAATCATATTATATCTTACCATGAAACATAGAAATGAGATGCGATATCGCGTCTTAAGAATCATAACAACTCAATTGCAACGATACGTAGACATCTGCAAACGCTATTTCCTTGCAAAGAAGTGTCGCATTTACATTCATCTGAATCGTAGACGAGGAATGCATAACACTTTGCAATGAATATTATATCTTATCATGAAACATAGATATGAGATGCAATATCTCGTTTTAAGAAGCTTTTGAACTCTATTGCTTCGATACGTAGACATCTGCAAACGCTATTTCCTTGCAAGGAAGTGTCGCATTTACATTCATTTGAACTGTAGACGAGGAATGCATAACACTTCGCAATGAATATTATATCTTATCATGAAACATAGATATGAGATGCAATATCTCGTTTTAAGAAGCATTTGTACTCTATTGCTTCGATACGTAGACATCTGCAATCACTATTTCCTAGCGAGGAAGTGTCGCATTCACATTCATTTGATGTGTGGACGAGGAATACATAACACTCCGCAAATCATATTATATCTTACCATGAAACATAGAAATGAGATGCGATATCGCGTTTTAAGAATGATATGAATTCTATTGCTACGATACGTGGATATGTGCAATCGCTACTACCTTGCAAGGAAGTGTCGCATTTACTTTCATTTGAATCGTAGACGAGGAATACATGACACTTCGCAAATCATATTATATCTTACCATGAAACATAGAAATGAGATGCGATATCGCGTCTTAAGAATCATAACAACTCAATTGCAACGATACGTAGACATCTGCAAACGCTATTTCCTTGCAAAGAAGTGTCGCATTTACATTCATCTGTATCGTAGACGAGGAATGCATAACACTTTGCAATGAATATTATATCTTATCATGAAACATAGATATGAGATGCAATATCTCGTTTTAAGAAGCTTTTGAACTCTATTGCTTCGATACGTAGACATCTGCAAACGCTATTTCCTTGCAAGGAAGTGTCGCATTTACATTCATTTGAAGTGTAGACGAGGAATACATAACACTCCGCAAATCATATTGTATCTTACCATGAAACATAGAAATGAGATGCGATATCGCGTTTTAAGAAGCATTAGAACTCTACTGCTACGATACGCAGACATCTGCAAACGCTATTTCCTAGCGAGGAAGTGTCACATTCACATTCATTTGAAGTGTAGCCGAGGTATACATAACACTTCGCAAATCGTATTATATCTTACCATGAAACATAGAAATGAGATGCGATATCGCGTTTTAAGAATCATAAGAACTCTATTGCTACGATACATAGACATCTGCAAACGCTATTTCCTTGCAAGGAAGTGTCGCATTTACATTCATTTGAAGTGTACACGAGGAATGCATAACACTTCGCAATGAATATTATATCTTATCATGAAACATAGATATGAGATGCAATATCTCGTTTTCAGAAGCATTTGAACTCTATTGCTTCGATACGTAGACATCTGCAAACCCTATTTCCTAGCGAGGAAGTGTCGCATTCACATTCATTTGAAGTGTATACGAGGAATACATAACACTTCGCAAATCATATTGTATCTTACCATGACACTTAAAAATGAGATGCGATATCGCGTTTTAAGAATCATAAGAACTCTATTGCTACGATACGTAGACATCTGCAAACGCTATTTCCTTGCAAGGAAGTGTCGCATTTACATTCATCTGAATCGTAGTCGAGGAATGCATAACACTTCGCAATGAATATTATATCTTATCATGAAACATAGATATGAGATGCGATATCGCGTTTTAAGAAGCATTTGAACTCTATTGCTTCGATACGTAGACATCTGCAAACGCTATTTCCTAGCGAGGAAGTGTCGCATTCGCATTCATTTGAAGTCTAGACGAGGAATACATAACACTTCGCAAGTCATATTGTATCTTACCATGAAACATAGAAATGAGATGCGATATCGCGTTTTAAGAATCATAAGAACACTATTGCTACGATACGTAGACATCTGCAAACGCTATTTCCTTGCAAGGAAGTGTCGCATTTACATTCATCTGAATCGTAGACGAGGAATGCATAACACTTCGCAATGAATGTTATATCTTATCATGAAACATAGATATGAGATGCGATATCTCGTTTTAAGAATCATAAGAACACTACTGCTTCGACACGTAGACATCTGCAATCGCTATTTCCTTGCAAGGTAGTGTCGCATTTACATTCATTTGAATTGTAGACGAGGAATACATAACACTTCGCAAATCATATTATATCTTACCATGAAACATAGAAATGAGATGCGATATCGCGTCTTAAGAATCATAACAACTCAATTGCAACGATACGTAGACATCTGCAAACGCTATTTCCTTGCAAAGAAGTGTCGCATTTACATTCATCTGAATCGTAGACGAGGAATGCATAACACTTTGCAATGAATATTATATCTTATCATGAAACATAGATATGAGATGCAATATCTCGTTTTAAGAAGCTTTTGAACTCTATTGCTTCGATACGTAGACATCTGCAAACGCTATTTCCTTGCAAGGAAGTGTCGCATTTACATTCATTTGAATTGTAGACGAGGAATGCATAACACTTCGCAATGAATATTATATCTTATCATGAAACATAGATATGAGATGCAATATCTCGTTTTAAGAAGCATTTGTACTCTATTGCTTCGATACGTAGACATCTGCAATCACTATTTCCTAGCGAGGAAGTGTCGCATTCACATTCATTTGATGTGTGGACGAGGAATACATAACACTCCGCAAATCATATTATATCTTACCATGAAACATAGAAATGAGATGCGATATCGCGTTTTAAGAATGATATGAATTCTATTGCTACGATACGTGGATATGTGCAATCGCTACTACCTTGCAAGGAAGTGTCGCATTTACTTTCATTTGAATCGTAGACGAGGAATACATGACACTTCGCAAATCATATTATATCTTACCATGAAACATAGAAATGAGATGCGATATCGCGTCTTAAGAATCATAACAACTCAATTGCAACGATACGTAGACATCTGCAAACGCTATTTCCTTGCAAAGAAGTGTCGCATTTACATTCATCTGTATCGTAGACGAGGAATGCATAACACTTTGCAATGAATATTATATCTTATCATGAAACATAGATATGAGATGCAATATCTCGTTTTAAGAAGCTTTTGAACTCTATTGCTTCGATACGTAGACATCTGCAAACGCTATTTCCTTGCAAGGAAGTGTCGCATTTACATTCATTTGAAGTGTAGACGAGGAATACATAACACTCCGCAAATCATATTGTATCTTACCATGAAACATAGAAATGAGATGCGATATCGCGTTTTAAGAAGCATTAGAACTCTACTGCTACGATACGCAGACATCTGCAAACGCTATTTCCTAGCGAGGAAGTGTCACATTCACATTCATTTGAAGTGTAGCCGAGGTATACATAACACTTCGCAAATCGTATTATATCTTACCATGAAACATAGAAATGAGATGCGATATCGCGTATTAAGAATCATAAGAACTCTATTGCTACGATACGTAGACATCTGCAAACGCTATTTCCTTGCAAGGAAGTGTCGCATTTACATTCATTTGAAGTGTACACGAGGAATGCATAACACTTCGCAATGAATATTATATCTTATCATGAAACATAGATATGAGATGCAATATCTCGTTTTCAGAAGCATTTGAACTCTATTGCTTCGATACGTAGACATCTGCAAACCCTATTTCCTAGCGAGGAAGTGTCGCATTCACATTCATTTGAAGTGTATACGAGGAATACATAACACTTCGCAAATCATATTGTATCTTACCATGACACTTAAAAATGAGATGCGATATCGCGTTTTAAGAATCATAAGAACTCTATTGCTACGATACGTAGACATCTGCAAACGCTATTTCCTTGCAAGGAGGTGTCGCGTTTACATTCATCTGAATCGTAGACGAGGAATGCATAACACTTTGCAATGAATATTATATCTTATCATGAAACATAGATATGAGATGCAATATCTCGTTTTAAGAAGCTTTTGAACTCTATTGCTTCGATACGTAGACATCTGCAAACGCTATTTCCTTGCAAGGAAGTGTCGCATTTACATTCATTTGAAGTGTAGACGAGGAATACATAACACTCCGCAAATTACATTATATCTTACCATGAAACATAGAAATGAGATGCGATATCGCGTTTTAAGAATCATAAGAACTCTATTGCAAAGATACGTAGACATGTGCAATCGCTACTACCTTGCAAAGATGTGTCGCATTTACTTTCATTTGAATCGTAGACGAGGAATACATGACACTTCGCAATGAATATTATATCTTATCATGAAACATAGATATGAGATGCAATATCTCGTTTTAAGAAGCATTTGAACTCTATTGCTTCGATACGTAGACACCTGCAAACGCTATTTCCTTGCAAGGAAGTGTCGCATTTACATTCATTTGAAGTGTAGACGAGGAATACATGACACTTCGCAAATCATATTATATCTTACCATGAAACATAGAAATGAGATGCGATATCGCGCTTTAGGAAGCATTAGAAAGCTATTGCTACGATACGTAGACATCTGCAAACGCTATTTCCTTGCAAGAAAATGTCGCATTTACATTCATTTGAAGTGTAGACGATGGATACATAACACTTCGCAAATCATATTATACCTTACCATGAAACATAGAAATGAGATGCGATATCGCGTTTTAAGAATCATAAGAACTCTATTGCAGCGATACGTAGACATCTGCAAACGTTATTTCCTTGCAAGGAAGTGTCGCATTTACATTCATTTGAAGTGTAGACAAGGAATACATGATACTTCGCAAATCATATTATATCTTACCATGAATCATAGAAATGAGATGCGATATCTCGTTTTAAGAAGCATTTGAACTCTATTGCTTCGATACGTGGACATCTGCAAACGCTATTTCCTAGCGAGGAAGTGTCGCATTCGCATTCATTTGAAGTGTAGACGAGGAATACATAACACTTCGCAAATCATAGTGTATCTTACCATGAAACATAGAAATGAGATGCGATATCGCGTTTTAAGAAGCATTAGAACTCTACTGCTACGATACGCAGACATCTGCAAACGCTATTTCATAGCGAGGAAGTGTCACATTCACATTCATTCGAAGTGTAGCCGAGGTATACATAACACTTCGCAAATCGTATTGTATCTTACCATGAAACATAGAAATGAGATGCGATATCGCGTTTTAAGAATCATAAGAACTCTATTGCTACGATACGTAGACATCTGCAAACGCAATTTCCTTGCAAGGAAGTGTCGCATTTACATTCATTTGAAGTGTACACGAGGAATACATAACACTTCGCAAATCATATTGTATCTTACCATGAAACATAGAAATGAGATGCGATATCGCGTTTTAAGAAGCATTAGAACTCTACTGCTACGATACGCAGACATCTGCAAACGCTATTTCCTAGCGAGGAAGTGTCACATTCACATTCATTTGAAGTGTAGACGAGGAATACATAACACTTCGCAAATCATATTATATCTTACCATGAAACATAGAAATGAGATGCGATATCGCGTTTTAAGAAGCATTAGAACTCTATTGCTACGATACGTAGACATCTGCAAACGCTATTTCCTTGCAAGGAAGTGTCGCATTTACATTCATTTGAATCGTAGACGAGGAATGCATAACACTTCGCAATGAATATTATATCTTATCATGAAACATAGATATGAGATGCAATATCTCGTTTTAAGAAGCATTTGAACTCTATTGCTTCGATACGTAGACATCTGCAAACCCTATTTCCTAGCGAGGAAGTGTCGCATTCACATTCATTTGAAGTGTAGACGAGGAATACATAACACTTCGCAAATCATATTGTATCTTACCATGACACATAGAAATGAGATGCGATATCGCGTTTTAAGAATCATAAGAACTCTATTGCTACGATACGTAGACATCTGCAAACGCTATTTCCTTGCAAAGAAGTGTCGCATTTACATTCATTTGAAGTGTAGCCGAGGAATACATAACACTTCGCAAATCGTATTATATCTTACCATGAAACATAGAAATGAGATGCGATATCGCGTTTTAAGAAGCATTAGAACTCTATTGCTACGATCGGTAGACATCTGCAAACGCTATTTCCTTGCAAGGAAGTGTCACATTTACATTCATTTGAATCGTAGACGAGGAATTCATAACACTTCGCAATGAATATTATATCTTATCATGAAACATAGATATGAGATGCAATATCTCGTTTTAAGAAGCATTTGAACTCTATTGCTTCGATACGTGGACATCTGCAAACGCTATTTCCTTGCAAGGAAGTGTCGCATTTACTTTCATTTGAAGTGTAGACGAGGAATACATAACACTCCGCAAATCATATTATATCTTACCATGAAACATAAAAATGAGATGCGATATCGCGTTTTAAGAATCATAAGAACTCTATTGCAACGATACGTAGACATCTGCAAACGCTATTTCCAAGCGAGGAAGTGTCGCCTTCACATTCATTTGAAGTGTAGACGAGGAATACATAACACTTCGCAGATCATATTGTATCTTACCATGAAACATAGAAATGAGATGCGATATCGCGTTTTAAGAAGCATTTGAACCGTATTGCTTCGATACGTAGACATCTGCAAACGCTATTTCCTAGCGAGGAAGTGTCGCATTCACATTCATTTGATGTGTAGACGAGGAATACATAACACTCCGCAAATCATATTATATCTTACAATGAAACATAGAAATGAGATGCGATATCGCGTTTTAGGAAGCATCAGAAATCCATTGCTACGATACGTAGACATCTGCAAACGCTATTTCCTAGCGAGGAAGTGTCGCATTCGCATTCATTTGAAGTGTAGACGAGGAATACATAACACTTCGCAAGTCATATTATATCTTACCATGAAACATAGAAATGAGATGCGATATCGCGTTTTAAGAATCATAAGAACTCTATTGCTACGATACGTAGACATCTGCAAACGCTATTTCCTTGCAAGGAAGTGTCGCATTTACATTCATCTGAATCGTAGTCGAGGAATGCATAACACTTCGCAATGAATATTATATCTTATCATGAAACATAGAAATGACATGCGATATCGCGTTTTAAGAAGCACCAGAAATCCATTGCTACGATACATAGACATCTGCAAACGCTATTTCCTTGCAAGAAAATGTCGCATTTACATTCATTTGAAGTGTAGACGACGGATACATAACACTTCGCAAATCATATTATACCTTACCATGAAACATAGAAATGAGATGCGATATCGCGTTTTAAGAATCATAAGAACTCTATTGCAGCGATACGTAGACATCTGCAAACGTTATTTCCTTGCAAGGAAGTGTCGCATTTACATTCATTTGATGTGTAGACGAGGAATACATAACACTTCGCAAATCATATTGTATCTTACCATGAAACATAGAAATGAGATGCGATATCGCGTTTTAAGAAGCATTAGAACTCTACTGCTACGATACGCAGACATCTGCAAACGCTATTTCCTAGCGAGGAAGTCACATTCACATTCATTTGTAGTGTAGACGAGGAACACATAACACTCCGCAAATTACATTATATCTTACCATGAAACATAGAAATGAGATGCGATATCGCGTTTTAAGAATCATAAGAACTCTATTGCAAAGATACGTAGACATGTGCAATCGCTACTACCTTGCAAAGATGTGTCGCATTTACTTTCATTTGAATCGTAGACGAGGAATACATGACACTTCGCAATGAATATTATATCTTATCATGAAACATAGATATGAGATGCAATATCTCGTTTTAAGAAGCATTTGAACTCTATTGCTTCGATACGTAGACACCTGCAAACGCTATTTCCTTGCAAGGAAGTGTCGCATTTACATTCATTTGTAGTGTAGACGAGGAATACATGACACTTCGCAAATCATATTATATCTTACCATGAAACATAGAAATGAGATGCGATATCGCGCTTTAGGAAGCATTAGAAAGCTATTGCTACGATACGTAGACATCTGCAAACGCTATTTCCTTGCAAGAAAATGTCGCATTTACATTCATTTGAAGTGTAGACGATGGATACATAACACTTCGCAAATCATATTATACCTTACCATGAAACATAGAAATGAGATGCGATATCGCGTTTTAAGAATCATAAGAACTCTATTGCAGCGATACGTAGACATCTGCAAACGTTATTTCCTTGCAAGGAAGTGTCGCATTTACATTCATTTGAAGTGTAGACAAGGAATACATGATACTTCGCAAATCATATTATATCTTACCATGAATCATAGAAATGAGATGCGATATCTCGTTTTAAGAAGCATTTGAACTCTATTGCTTCGATACGTGGACATCTGCAAACGCTATTTCCTAGCGAGGAAGTGTCGCATTCGCATTCATTTGAAGTGTAGACGAGGAATACATAACACTTCGCAAATCATAGTGTATCTTACCATGAAACATAGAAATGAGATGCGATATCGCGTTTTAAGAAGCATTAGAACTCTACTGCTACGATACGCAGACATCTGCAAACGCTATTTCATAGCGAGGAAGTGTCACATTCACATTCATTCGAAGTGTAGCCGAGGTATACATAACACTTCGCAAATCGTATTGTATCTTACCATGA